>NC_136497.1:47715600-47720600 GCF_053919585.1 Euprymna scolopes | reverse complement strand
GATTATATGTTGGTTTGAACATAATCTATGAGTATAAGTTTTCGAGTAACCGGAATTGCCAAATTATATTCCCTGACTCTGAAATGCAGGTGTGCGTTAACTGAATTTCGTTCCTTTAAACAAAGAATCCGGTGATTGTGAGTAGCGGTTAAAGTATATAATTTGAAATGGGTAGAATTTTATTCAGATGAGTCATGTTTACTGTATACTATATAGAAAATAATATAAATGTTGTAAATAATGTATAATCTGATAACAGTAATAGAAACCTAGAGTAATTGTTTAGCGGAACAGTTTAGCATATAAAATTGTCGCTTAATTAATGTATAGTATCGGAAATTGCAAGAGAAATATCAACATTATATATATATATATATATATATATATATATATATATATATATAAGAACAGATAGTTAATAAAACATGTTAAAACACTTTTGAAAAGAATTAAAACATATTTAATTTGAAGAGGAAACACTAAATAAGTGGATAGTTCTTAATCCGCGAAGTTTCGAAGAAGTACTTTCCTTCTCATCAGAGGGTAGGACTTAGGAAAATGCGGGATCGGATTTTGCATACAAAAGTATTTGATGGAAAAGCAAGTAAGTCAAATATCTTATTTGATAACAAAAAGTGAAGCAGAGGGAATATGGTGAAGAAAAAGGTGATTTTACGTGAATGGATAGTCTGGTGAAAGGTAAATTATCCAATGACGCTAAAATCCAAAAATTTAAATCCAAGAAAGTTAGTTAAATTTCCATTCGCACAAGTAAAATCCAAGGAAATCGCGTAATTGGAAGATAGTCTAAAATAATCCAAAAGGCCAAAATCCGTGGAATAATTCACAAATAGCTACAAGGAAAAATGGGAAAGAATTCCAATAATATTATTAAAAGAAAAATAAGATATGCATTAAACTCGGCTGCCGAGACAAAGTGTAATTAATAAAAGTGAGTGAAGAAAAAGAGGGGAAAAAGATTGAATGGTAATTGAATTAAATATAAAATATAAAAGAATACGTCAAAATGACTCAGACAAGATGACGTTAAAAGGCGCCAAAAATATAGGGCAAAAAAGAGGTCAACTGAAATGTACAGGTTATTACATGAGAAAATATCAACAGGAGCTATTAAAAGACACTAAATGAAAAAAAATAGGGGAGAGAACAGTTTGTATCTGCAAATTCCTGATAAAGCTAGTAAGTATGTAAGTAAATGCATATAGTAAAATATACATACACGATATAAATGTGTAGGTAGATTGATATATTTGATAGATGGGAATATTGAAGCAGTAACACGAAAATTGCAGATAAATGAAAACCGGCCAAACAAAAGAATTAAAATAAAGGATTATTGAGTTATAAAGTATTAAGAAAGTATGTAGAAAAAACGATAATGTTAAAGAAAAATTATATATCTGAAAAGTTAATGTAATAGCTATGTAATTTCAAAATTACCATAATAAAATTTGGACTTATGTTTACAAAAAGAGATCAGTTCGTTTTTAGAATTTATTATATTGTTACTTTGAGGGGAAGTAATTATAGTTATAGCTTCGGTTGTGCAGAGGCGACATGACTTAGAGTGTGGAGTATAAGACTTGACTTTTTTTTATTATAGTCTATTTGATTGAGAAGGGGGTGTTATTAGAATTAAGTTTTTTCATTAAAGTGGTTAGAGAAGTTCCTTGGTTATTATTAGAATTATGGTTGTTAAAAGAAGGAATGTGCTTTGATATTCTTTTCTTAATTAATGTTAAAGTAGTGCCGATACATGTATGTACTTTATTAAAAGATTGAGGTCTGAAATTAATATTAATTTGCTGATTTGTATTAGGGAAATAGTTTGAATTTTGTTCATAGTGTTCAACAACAAAGGGTGGGACAATGATTGTACGACGACTGGTTTGGAGGGGGTAATTAGTGTTTTAGTGTTAGGATGGCTGTTAGGAGAAATATTATTATTATTATTATTATTATTATTATTATTATTATTATTATTTCTAGTTGTATAATTGTAGATGGACGGGCTGCTCGAGTGGTATATTGGATTAGTAACTCTATCAGATGGAGAATGGGAAGAAGGGTAACTAGAAGACAAAATATTAGTGTCTTTTATGGGAGGATTGCGTGCGAGCACAGTAATTGTGCATGCATATATAACATCATTATGGATGTATCCATTATTGAGTGGGCAAAGATGCTTGTTATTACAATTACTGTTAGTTTTGGGTTTAATTGGGAAAGGGATTTTTTGGGCTGATATAATTTTTTGTTATTAGATGTCAAGATTCTTTGTGCTAAATTAGGCATTGTTGAATAAGAAATCGTTATTGAGTTTTTTTTATTGAAAATAGAACTATATTTATGTGGGTATTTGAAAGAGTTTTATACAATGTTGAAGAATTCCTTAGGTATATTAGTTTTGACATTTACGCAAAATGGAGGATTAAACAAAATACTTTCTTTCTCCTTTTTTCTTCTTTTTTATATATCTTTTTTATATATATATTTTTATATATATTTTGTATAGAAGCGATATAAAAATCTGAAACGCTTCCAGCAAACTAAACTCAGGCAGATTTTTAAAACCACACCACCAATATTAAAGGCTTAGAACGCACCTCAGTGACCAACATTGAAACCATAATCATCCACCATCGCTTCCGCTGGGTAGAACAATAACAAAGGATTGATAAATCAAGGCTTTCCAAAAAAACAATGCTTTATGGAAAACTGACCAAGGGTAAGACGTCTCGCGGAGCCGCTACAAAAACCAACTCAAACGCACCCTGGTCTTAGCAAACATTCACCCATCCTGGTGAGAGGGAACTGACAGGGACATGAAGACGTGGAGAACTGAGGAATGACACCGTGGGCTTGGAGGAAGAGGTGGAAGGATGAAGAGGCTAGAAGAAGAAGAGGATGAGCGACGAGAACAACACCGTCACTCATACTCATCCTTGCAGTCGTTACATTCGTAAACATCACCTCAAAAGAGAAGACTATTGACAAACGACAGGACCAAATACTCAGACAAGGGTGTATGCCGACGACACGACGACGTATATATATATATATATATATATATATATATATATATATATATATATATATATATATATATGTGTGTGTGTGTATATATATACATATGTATATATATATATATATATATATATATATATAAAAGTAAATGTTTAAATTACATCAATATTTCTCGTGCTTAACGGTAGCCGAATGAATTAAGTCCTTGCTGATGAAGACTGAGGTGGCTTCTAATGCTGTGTTCGAATCTATCGACTGGTGTTAGACGTGACACCCTGCACTGATGATTCCCGAAAAGGATGAAACACTAGTGTCTCTAGGTATCTAATAACTATTATAGTAAATAAATCTTTTTTATCGTTGAGTACTTTCAGCTGATATGAAAGTCGGTCAATTTAGCTCGTATATATAGATTAGATCACTCTGACAGATATTAAAAAGCATTTAACGAATAAATGGGTTCGGATCTATCAACTTGTGTTAATCGTGAAACCCTTCACTAATGATTCCCGAAAGTATGAAACACTAGTGTCTGTAGGTATCTAATAATTATTATAGTAAATAATTATATATATATATATATATATATATATATATATATATATATATATATATATATATATATATATATAAACTTATGTTATCCAAGACTCTCAATCTACTTTCAACTTTTATATAGCTAAATCCATACAACACCTCATTGGTTAATATCCTGAAATGTTACTAAGCTCCGGTTGCTCATATGCAGTTGTTTAGAGAACTTATTGTTTTCTATCTGAACTGGTTTAGTACATCCCGAAACATACCGCTTATCGCTTTGCACGATACATTATCTTGCTGTAAAGTATTAGTACGTACGATTGCTTATTAACGTTAAAGATCATCTGAAGATGATCTTGCTGGAGCCTCTGTATGAAATGTTTGAAAGTACGTAGTTATTCAGAGTACATTATCTATTACTATAGCTAACGAAAAAAAATAATTTTTCGCTAATATAATTATGCTAAGCATGTCTAAAATAAGGTGTGCTCTTTAAGTATACGTTAATGTTCAAACGTGTATCGATGTGTACGTCTTTGCTAGTTGAGCAACATATCAGAGTGCAAATATGAAGTATCGATTATATCTTGATATGATTAATCAATAATATTTAACAAGAAATTAGCACTTGACACCGTCATCATATTTTTTAAAATTATTTCTTATATAACAACATGCACCTGCACTTTTGTGATATTTCCTATGTGTTCTATCGTTACGTTAGCCATATCTACATAGCTATATATATATATATATATATATATATATATATATATATATATATATATATATATATATATTAGATATTAAGAGGGGATTATAGATAGATAGATATATATAAATACCTGTTCACATATACTTTTTCATGATAAAGCTACAATCCAGAATTAGATGAAATCGAGCAATTGCATCGATAACGGACAACGGCAGACCTAAAGTGGGTTTCGATGTACTTCATCTGAACATTGACGTGCTGCAACATAGGCGCGAATCCAGTTCGTCGCACGCATGAAATGTGCAATAATGACGACCTAACAATATGGGTCACGGTGCAATCTATTGGCTATGCCTCGATTTTAATTTTTATATATTTTTTTATCTAGTTCTACATACTACTGTGTGACAAGTCACGCGACCTATGCAACTAAAGACTGCTGGTATGCAGGCGGTAGATATCACATCTACAAACATTAACTGAAATAGCTAACTCTCCATACACGATTTAAAAAAAAAAAATTGTTGAGGGACATCATGTCTCTACGAAGGATGAACCGCTTTTTATACAGATATTAGACATTAAGAGGAGATTATAGATATATATATATATATATATATACATACCTGTTCACATATACATCATGATAAAGCTAGAACCCAGAATAAGATGGAATGGGGCAATTGCATCGACAACG
>NC_136497.1:47638100-47710600 GCF_053919585.1 Euprymna scolopes | reverse complement strand
TTTGTAATGTATTGTTTTCATTTTTAATTTGACGTAGTACATTCTTATGTGTTTCCCTCTTTCTGTATTGCCCGATGAGTATTGATATATAAACAATAGATTATAAAATATACTGAAAATATATTTTCGAAAAATGATTATTAAGATCTAACAAGATTGGTGTATATATACATATATGTATATAAATATTATTTATACGCATACACACACGCACGCAGGCAGACACACACACACCTATATATACATATATATATATATATATATATGTATATATATATATATATATATATTCTTTGGACCATTTATAATCTTCATGTAACATAATGCGTTGTATGAAAAGTATACTTTACGCAGTCATACACAAACACACACACGTATATATATTGCATGTATACACACACATATGTATATATGTATGTATGTATACATATAACTGTATATTTTATGGCTTTACATAACTCGTGTGAATAGAATCATGTGTCTGCACGAATAAATAGCCATATATTCTTCATATATCTCTCATACACATACAAACATACATGCACACACACACACACACACACACACACACACACACACACACACATATATATATATAACGATATTAATATATACATATATATATATGTATGTGTGTGTGTTTGTGTGTGGGTGTGTATCGTTGAGAATTTATCCAATTACTTATATGTACGTACATGAGCGCTGAGTCATGGATCTAGCAGCCGCCTATATAAATTCACATTTTTGCCTACCTAAGTGCATTGCAGTCATTGATGCATTAAAAGAGATCTTTGTCATTCAATCATCTATGTTGGTAAGACGGAATCTGCATGTCATAGAGGAGGGGAAATAAAAAAGGGCCCCCCTTTTTTTCCTATAGTCGCGTCATACCTTGCATAATCCTTTTCAACACACACACATACACACGCACATTAATACACAAACCCTCTTCCACACACATATGCACACGCACACGAACTCAAACAATAAAAACGAATGAACAGATTGACCAGGTTCTTTAAATTTATACGCTTTTCACTACTTAACTCTGTACTTATGTCTCCACTCAAATTTCTCGCTTACATAATGGATATAATCGGTGGGTCTGGAAGAAAAAGTATCCTCATTTCAAAACTATTTGCAAACCATTAAAATAATTTCCTAGCACTATAACAAAGGTTTTGTATATATATATATATATATATATATATATATATATATATATATATATATATATATATATATATATATGTTTGTGTGTCTGTGTCTGTGTGTGGTTCTGGATTTATGTATGTACACACATGTATATATATATACATATATATATATATGTATATATATATGTATGTATATATATATAGATAGATAGATAGATAGATATACCTTAGTAATATATTAACCAACATTTTATTATATTAAAATTAAAGTTTATATAATAGAATTAAAATTAAATTATCAAAATACAGATGGAAATTTTACAGAAAGAAACAAGAAAATAAATTACTGCAAGACATGCAAAATTAAAAGTAGGATATGCCGACTACAGATACAGTCATTAGAAAATTTCGAATTGTAGATGTTGAACCTTGTGAAGGGTTTTAATGTTAAAAGTAAGCAAAATTATTTAACCCCCCCCCAAAAAAAACATAAATAAGGTATTAAAATAATTGACAATCCTTACATAATAGTTGCAGCGGATAAGACAATGAACATATAGGATGAACTTTGAAGCGTATAATGAACTTATTTTGGGTGAACTAAATAAAAATTACAAAAAGGCAACGGAAGAAGATCTTCAAAAGATAACCTTCTTAGCCTTAAGACTATGTTAAAAAACAAACATTCAAAATAAAATAGACAAATAAAATGTACACCGCTTTACTCACGAGGTTTGCTGAAAGATCACGATCCTTACTTTATTAATAGACCTAGGATTAGATTAATTGCACCATGTATTTCTGATTTGGGTAATATTAGTAAAATATATAGTGAAGAAGCATATAATAGTCATAATGAGAAATAAGAATAAGAGAAATAGACACATAAAACAAGTATGGTTTAACCCTTCTGTCAGTGAACATATAAAAAATAATATCCCGAAGGGGTTTTACAAAATAATTGATAAGAACTTCCTTTAGAAAATAAATTAAGTAAAATAATTGATAAGAACTCAGTTAAACCAGGTTATACTATAATAGGTTCTAATAATGTGGAAATAAAAAAGTAGTAATTAATAACAGGATTGAATCGGGTGGACTAAATTTGGAGAAAAATGTAACTGTAGATTACCTAGCAGATGATGTCCACTCGATGGAAATTGTTTAATTTCTAAAATTGTATACAAATGTAAAGTTAAGGTGGATAATAGTAAACAGATATACCTAGGGGAAACTGTATGTTTTTGTAAGGAGAGATAGCACGATCCTATGTAAAATTGGACCAAATAATAAACGATGTCTTAATGAGGTAAATGATTAAAAACAAGGATAGAAAAAAATAATTATTAAAAATTAGAAGAGGAACGCAAATTCCTTAGCGGATTGGGTTAGGGAACTAAGTAAGAATCAAATAGAATTTGAATTCAAATAGTCAACAGTAGATAAAACTAGAAAGTGTAAACCTAGTTAATCAAAAATAGACACACAACATAGTGGATTCTAACGAGTAAAATTTAAATAAATGTAAGATGTCATACAAAGATGGCTTCGTAGAAATAAATTCCTGTTATCACACCTGATTAAAACCTGATTAAAATAAATTTGAAAAAACACTGATTAAAATAACCTGATTAAAATAAATTTGAAAAAACAAAACAATACAGAATATGTTGAAGGTGAAATATAAGTGTGGAAAATTATATACTAAGATTTTAAAATGTGGCAATAAATAAATCATTAAATCATTAACTTAACATCTACAAAATAAAATAATGAAACATTACATAATAAAATTACATCCGAGTAATCTCAGTAAGAGAAGACTGAAAAAAGGATTGCATTACGTAACTACAATATATCGAGACAAACATATTAGGATAAGATTAAAAGAAATTTAATGAAAATATAATACTGACTAAAACTAAGTGAGAAATAGAACTCAGATTGTTATAAAATAATATTAGACCTATAAGTTTAAAATTGAACAAAGTTAAAATGTTAAAATACGAATCTATTGAATTTCGATAAATTGATTAAAAGTTTACAAAACAGAATTTAAGATATTATGAATGATAATAGATAAGAAGCAAAATAATAAGAATTGTAATGATAAATTTAAAATTTAAATTATTGACATAACCTTTATTGGATGGAAATACATTTCTATTAATACTGTTTCAATTACCCATTTAAATACAGTTCTTTTTAAGCAAAACATGTTGTAGATCATAATATGTAAACAAAGTTTGTACGAAACAATGGCAGATTGAGGAAGAAATAGTTGAACATTAAAATAATAAGTGGATAAGTTTTGGGGAAAAAAATCAATTAAATAAATAAATTAGAGCATAAAAATAATTATTAAAATAAGAAAAAACACACAAACGATTAAATTAATGTTAAAATAGGCAATTCGTTGAAATATTATTTAAAAAGTAGAAATAAGAAAATGGGTTGATTACTTAATTCGAAGTCTATGGAAAATAGTAAAGGTAAGAGTGGTGGAGAAGTAACTCTAACTGTTTGAACTCTTAAAATAGAGATTATGAATGTATGCATATATGTATAATTAGTGTATTTTGCTGTCTAAGGAGAAGCTATTTTGGAATATTTTTAAACGATACAAATATTTAAAATTGTATAAATGGTTATGAAGCAATTTTAACGCGTAAGGAAATACACAATATGATGTTCTTCATTTATATCTTGTTTTCGTGATTTTTTGCGAAATATTGTTTTTCTTCCTTTACGTTTAAATATTAATATTGATGACCAAGTGGTAGAAGGCCAGCATACAATGCCATGGTTCACTTTGCTGACTCGATTCAAGTCTCATGACTAGAAGTAATTATATCTTCCGACACTGATGATTGTGTAAGCATGGGTCACTATTGTCTGCAGATATAAATGTATGAAGTTATTGAATTAAAATCTCTTAGTTATAAGCCCTTCGGGTTTAATCGAATTGGGCTGCGAATTACCTGCGTGCATCATTCCTGTAATACAAATATACACAATTATAAGTATATATCACTTTATACAAACAGAAATATACACTTATCCCATCATTCAATAGAATAGAGTATGGTAGATGCACATGTAAATTGGAAAACAGAAAAATATGATATAATTTCAGTTGAAGACTACATGAAGAAAGTCATTATCAATTACATTATAATTGATAAAAAAATAAGAAAATCTAGAATTTGATAAATTTGATGGCATTTTAGTTAGACTTATCGAATGTTTTATGGATAAACTACCAGGGACACCCGCCGTTGTGTGAGGGTAAATGAGGATCAACGAATATTCTATACTTCCAATATTAATATTCTAATCGAAATTGGTGAAATCGGCCGTCTTTCAATCAAATTGGTTCATTGCCATCTCTAGTAGAGGACCTACCACGATATATCGAAAGGAAGTTTCATATGCATCCCTGCTGGGATTTAGTCTATAATCTATTGTAGATTACTTGACACCGATGAAAAGCTACTGTTGATTTTATAAAACTATTTTTATATAATGGCTTGAATTAAAGTTTAAAGAACAAAAGTCAAGTATTATTTTTCAATTGAGCTCTAAACAGAAATATTCATTTAGAAAGTGCTCCTGTCATACCAAAAATACGTAAAGTTGATTTTATATATGTGGCCTATCTGCTTGAAGGGATGATAAAACGTTTCAAATGCATCTGTGATGTAAGGCTGTATAAGGTCATAAACATGACTCAAAATCGGGCTGTTTCATTTTAATCGAAGTTTTTAAAATTATTGATTTTTGATACTTCAAAGCATTCCGACAGAATTCCCTAATAAAAAAAAAACTCTCAGACACATAAAGTACATTTATATGAAATTTCAAAAACATTGGTTCAGTCGTGTCGCGATCTATATGGAACCCTTACACACACACACACACACACACATATATATATATATATATATATATATATATATATATATATATATATAAATTCTTATATAAAAACACATTTTCATCTTTGTTTGCCTGGAAGCAGTTTTGTGGAGAGCAATTGCTCTGTCATTCACAGGATTCGAAACACTCAGACTGAAGTCAATATTTAACTTTCGCGTAAACGCTTACGAGGACGGAGCTATTAAACCAAAAACGTTGAAGAAATGGAATCAAGATCCATTTATAACTGAGGAAACAGATGTAGAAGGCTGTCAGCAATAGTATTCAACGAAACGTCGGCTAGACCTTAGCATTACGAATTTAAATCTGACAGCCTAGATTTATAATCCTCAGAAATATTATAAAATGCTTATATTACACATTTGCAATGCTTTTTATCGGGTAACATCATATATATATATATATATATATATATATATATATATATATATATATATATATTCCAGGTTAAAAATACTCAACTGAAAAAAATCAAAAAAAATCATTGAATTTCAACGAGGTTGTCGATTGTTCCCAATAAAAAAGAGTTAGATATTAGTTTATTTAATTTAGATAAACAAAATTATCATAAGCCGCTACGATAAACATACTGTTTGACTCTTATAAAACATTGTCAGGTTACAAGAGACCTCTGTTCTTATTTGAGGTCAGTTATTTAATCTCAAATAAGACCACAGGTCATTTGTCCTCAGAGAATGTCAGTAAGTTTACTGTAGTGGCTTATATTAATTTTGTTAACCCAAGTTTAATAAAATAATATATATATATATATGTATGTATGTATGTATGTATGTATGTATGTGTGTGTGTGTGTGTGACAGTAGTTTTCCACTCCGAATTCCCAACATATATATATTCATAATTTTTTTCGTAATATTTTTTCTTACGCGTGTTTCGTTGAATAGTATGAATCAGAGGCAGGTTCTATTTTCCTAATAAAAAACAAACAGTACCAACATTTTTTTTTTTAGAAAAAAAGAACACGGCTGAAAATAGAATTAAATTTTTAAGAGTCATATGATTCCTAAAACCTTACTTATTCAAGATATAATTGATATGTTGGAGGAAAAAAATCAAACGTATTTCTTACGAGGATGCTTTAGTGCTTAAGGTATATTTATATAAAACGTCTTATTCGTGCTTTTCGCCGGATTTTTCGTCTTCGTCATTTTATTATTCTTCGTCGTCCTCGTCGTTTTTGTCTCTTTCGTTTTAATTGCCATTCAGTCATTCTTCAACGACTGTACGTACCCATAGACCCTGTGTTTTATGACTCGTATATTGTTGTTCTGCTATTATTTATTTGTTATTTGTTTTCTTTTTTTCGTTTCCTTTTTCTTCTTCTGCATCTTCTCTTACGTAAAACTTATAGGCACTTTCTTACAGAATGTTTACGGTACACATTATTGATTAAATAAAGGGTTTATCTCAAATATAAATTTCGATTCGTAAGTTTAAATATTTCAAAATTTCTTTTGATTTTTCTGAAACATACACAACGTACTATCGGCAATATTTGTGGATTGCCGCCATTGCTTGCGCAGTTTTTCACCTGTTTTAACGGAACGCGATTGGCATATCAAGAAATATCTCAATATAACTTTAATAGTTAATAGTTGTTTTAGAGATTGTGCATAAAACATGGTTGTCGCATTTAGGCTCTTACCATATTACACATGAGTATTTACTCAGAGTACAGGCCGTGCTGAAATACTAACATTAATATTTATTGACCCAGTCTTACTATGGGACGCATCTTAGTAGTAAATAAACAATGCCTATCATATACAGTAGCTGTACAGTATGTAAAATATGGAACGGTCCGTGTACTGCAAACTTACGAAAAACATGTTGCGATATAACACGTACACCAATGCAGCGAACTCTATATCGATTCTAGTTACCATTCACCAACACTGTGACAAAAAGTTGTTAATGAAGCTAGTACCCACAAGTAACCGCCAATAATACAGCAATAACTGACAGTGCCCGCCAGGAGCTGCCTTTGCCATCAACCAACAGTAACTATCTAAAATGATCACTGTTCAGCAGTTACCGCAGATAACAAACATAACCGTCACTCGATGACAAAGCACGTCACTGGATGGCAGTGACAATCACAAAAGCAAGCAGCAACCTTAAAACAACACTAATCGCTAATTCTGGCAGCCAGTGATTTACGCTAGCTGCCACTGCCGGACAAGGCAAACCAGTGGAATTCAGATATTTTCATTCTGACCACTGTTACCAGTGGTTGCAATTTTTTTGAGGCCAGAATAACTTCCACAAGAAACCTCCGCCATCTACCTCTGTTCCGCGTTAATATTGTTTAGCTGATTATAGATAGTCAGTAATTTACGTGACTCATATACAATAATGCACTAGATAATCCAAAGTTATTTCGTTTTTAGGGGAGTAACCATAGCTGTTCTTCCATATTTTCATCGGTACACGGTTCTGCTACTGATTTATATTTTTCTGGTTAATATTATTATAACTGATATTAATTATGAGATATATTATTATTATTATTATTATTATTATTATTATTAATAATATAATTTTAATTGATGATATTATAAATGCTTTCATGATTGCCAATATTATGAATGATATTATTATTATCATTATTGTTATTGCCGTTATTGTTATTGTTAGTATTATTATTGTTATTTTTATTATTATTGTCATTGTTATTATTATAGTTGACCTGATTTTATTGAATGTTATTATAACTTATATTATTTTGCTTGAGATTACTATAATAGATATCATTATACTGGATATTGTTCTATTTGATATTATCATAATTAGTATTATTACAATTATCATAATTCAAATTATATGATAGATTTTATGGTAATTAATATTAATATAATTTATACTAGCAGGAGGGGGCGTCCGGCTCTGACCGGGCGTAAAATATACTTAAATATGATATTTTAATTTGTCTAGATTTCATATATATTATTATAGGTTCAGGATTTTAAAAGTAAATAAGAGTATTCGGGTGCCTCAGCTTAAATCGAAACCGAAATTCAAAGCTGTTTATGTTACCACTGTACCAGCGTGAAACGCATATAATGTGATTAAAAATTAAGATTAAAAATAACTAAGATAAATGTTCATAATGGCTAACGATTTTTTCAATTTTCACCAATTTTTGGCATCTTGAAAACAATTTTAACCGGCTACATACCTATAAAAGAATAACCTGTAAAATGCCAATCATTTGAGGCCCCTACCACCGTTCTGCGACTTGTAGTTTCGGAGGAGATCGAGTTTGAAACTATTGAGACAGACAGATACACATATGGACAGACAGACGAACAGACAGACATATAGCCGTTTATATATTAGATTTGTGTTATTGGTATGATTAGGAACTATATTATTTTAATTATAATTGGTGATTCATGTTTAATAAAATGATAATTCATAGTTTTTATCGATATCATAAACATCGATAATATATATCGATTGTAAGAGGTTTTATATTAGTTAAGATTATGATTATTTTTATTAATATGACCGATATTATTGATTAATATTATGATTATTTAGATTTATATAATTCATTATTCTATCCGGAATTTGATGACTCATATGATTGGTATTCTTCGACTTTGTATTATTATTGCAAGTATTACTCCTAGTAGTTGTAATGAGTTATTATTTATTAAAAATACCCAAAACAAAACTAAGACTTTCTGATTTTGTTATTAACTTTGAAATATATGGCGTAGCTACAGCGGGCAACATCACTGGCACATCGCTATGAACTACACTCGTATGACACTTGCGGACTTTGCCACTAAAATCACACATGATCAGGCTGGAAAATGTCTGCGACGTTTGACATTGATTCTATCTAGAAAGCAGATTTCAATATAAAGTATTTTACTCGACGTTCATAAAATTTTCTTCGATCATTATAGATGATACTTTCGCTAAACTAAGCCTTCGAAGCCATCCTTTTTAATTTTGTTTTTATCCCAAACAAGGCTCATTGCAGCTTGGACTGAAGGGCCTATTATTTTGAATCGTAAGATAGTGGATTCAGAGAAATTGAGCCGCGAGATGTCCGCTCGCATTACATTTAAAACTCATTAGGTTAGTAAAGTCAGGAAAGGATGAAACCGAGGGAGAATTTCAAAGTCTGGCAGTTTGAGGATTGAAACCATTACAGTTGAAGGTTTTCCGGTATCTAACATTGAATGAGTGGGATTCTGCTGCTTGTGGGGTTTATCATAAAATCCATCACACTGATATGAATTATGATAATCCTAATAATTATGATAATATCAAATAGAACAATATCCAGTGTAATGGTATGTATTATAGTAATATCAAGCAAAATAATATAAGTTACAATAACAATATATAAAATCAGATCAGCAATAATAATAACAATAATAATAATAATAACAATAACAATAATAATAACAATAACTATAAGGATAGCAATAACAATAAGAATAATAATAACAATAACAATAACAATGACAATAACTATAATGATAACAATAAGAATAATGATAACAATAGCAATAATAATAACAATAACAGCAATAATAACAATAACTATGATGATAACAATAACAATAACAATAATAACGATAACAATAAAAGTAATAAACCCCACAAGCAGCAGAATCAAGGTTGTACAAGTGCTATGAATGCACTAGAGCTCATTCCATTAAAGTACTTGAAAATAGGCAGACGATACAGCATTGCGACGATTGGATAAAAGATGGGAGCTTGACACACAGTGTGCGAACTATTAAATCTGAGAGTCCTTTTAGAATTCGTTTAAGAGTGAGAAACTAGTGATCGATGCACACGTGTCAACAATAATCCGCTTTAATGCATTCTGCCTTTAGATTGTCATTTAACTAAATCCTTAAAACGCCTGTTTGGTTTGTGTCTCGAACGTTTACTATGATGTCGTTTCTTTGCTATAAGAGCCTGTCATCTTCTATCCAAACAAAATTTCCAGCACAAATGTATAGCGCGTATTCTTTACCCGACACGCCAGTTCGCTCTAGAATAGTTATATCTAGTGTGAGCGATTGGCTATCAAAGCTTAAGAACCTCTTAAGTTGTGCTTGCGTGAACCTTCACAGGCCGTACATGTATCCCCCGTGATCCATTAATGTATACCGTTGTTAATAAAACCAAGGCTAAATATTTTTCGTCGATATCCTTCAACCAATCATTTCTAAAAGAACATGTGCTGCTTAAATATACAGCAGATATTGATGTTTTTATGTCGGTGAACTGAACAGCGGATCAGTGTGCATCAATTTATCGATTTGATACTGATAGGGTAAAATCAATACTTTTTCCACCGAATTAACCCTTGACAGCTCATTTTTTAATTCCTTATTTAAATCTCAAAGCACACCTGTAATTGCGATGTTTATTTTTTTTGTATCCATTTTGTGAATATTATTACAATCTTTATGATGAAAAATTATATAAAATAAACAGAAATTACACAAAGCAAACTAATGATTATAGGTGCATATACATGATAAATCTGCAAACAAATTACAAAAAGTATATATATATATATATATATATATATATATATATATATATATATATATATATATATAATACATAGGTTTAATAAAATATGTTGTGAAACAATTTAGCAAGAGTTAAAAACATAATTGTTATTCGGAAAGGAAACACAGAGGTGAAAGTCCTTAATCAGCATGGTTTCGAAGAAATACTTTTCCTTCTTGTCAGCAGAAAGGAGTTAGCAAAATGCGTGAAGAAATTTTGCTTGTAAAGCATTTAATGAAACTTGATGATTAAGTAAGGATAAACGAATATTTTACACCATACTGTTATTTTCATCGATATCGGTGAAATTGCTCAGAAAGGAATAAATATGTATTATTGACAGTTGCGTATGTTATGTTCGTAACTTTGATTTCGTAAATTAAGTCAAGAATCTGATTTAATTTAACGTGTATTATTTTTATTATTCATACATTGCGAATAGAGTCTACTAGAGTTTGCTTTTAAATTTGAACTTAAAAACGAAACCTTCAGAAATCTGTTTGAGATCTGGTGGCTGAAATATGCAAGTCACAAAATCAGTAAAAAGTAGCTGTTTGAAGCCTCTCACACACACACAGACACGCACACGCACACACACAGACACAGACACACACACACACACACATATATATATATATATATATATATATATATATATATATATATATATATATATCTATATATATACAGTGGGGCCAGAAAGGGAAGTCCGCACTTTCCATTTCTTTTAAAAACCGCAAATTTAAGCTAAATTGAATATAACTGTTTAAACAACCTATACATCATTTGATTCGCCTTTTATTCCTCTATAATTTTACCTGTTCACATTTGACTTTTAATTTAAGAATTCTAGTCAATTTAATAAAATAACTTCAAATCAAAAAGAATTGTTTTTTAATGTAAATTTAGAACATTAATGCAACACAAATACAACAGGAACACAATAACCCAGTTAATATTTAGTAGCATAGCCCTTCTGCGATTTGACAACCTGAAATATTTTGGTCATTTCTTCCATTAATCTGCGGCAATACTCCGGTGAAAAGGTATCCCACTTCTATTTAAATTTTGTCGGAAGTTCTTCCAAATTTGAAATGTTATCATTGCTTAGCTGTTGCTTGATGTAATGACATACATTACGATAGAATTCAGGTCTGGAAATTGTGCAGGTCAATCCAAACGATATATCATGCTCTTCAAGGAACCGCTTGGCATTGCTAACTGTGTGAATGGAAGCATTAGCCTTCGTAAAGATGAGATTATAATCCAATTCCGGTCAAAGTAAGGTAGAAAATGCTCCGCCAACGTATTAATATACTTGTCTGAATGAATTCGATCTTACAAGCAATCTATAAGCTCTGAAACATTCGCAGTAATAACGCCCCACACAAAACCAGAACCTCCACCGCCTTGTAACGTTGAAACTGCGCACCTAGGATTAAATCCTTCGTCTTTCCTTCGACGAAGTACTGCCTACCATCACTGGTTAGCCTATTGAACTGACTTTCGTCGCTAAAAATCATTTTCGACCAATATGAAGGGTCATGATCTTCATTGCATGTGACGAAGTCCAGACGGCTCTTTTTGTTCTTTACAGCTTGCAACACAGCTCCGCAAATAAAAATTTAAAAAATCTGTACTTATTACTGAAGAAAGAGAGGACTTTTAATAGGATTACACTATTGTTGGATTTGAGGATCCGTTTCAAATCTGTTTCTGAGGCTACGGGTCTTTATAGCATTGTCTACCTTGAAAGAAATAAGTCTAGAATGACCAGATGTAAGGGCCTCACGAACACTGACTGTATTTTGGTGCTTTTGCACAATCATCTGTACCGTTTTCTTATCACATTCCAATATACGGCTGATTTCTCGATTGGATAAACCAGAAAGGTGGAGATTAAAATGCTCCTGACGATCACTAAGAGAAAAGCGAGGCTTATGAACGAAATCTTACGCTGTATAACCTGAAACAACAAAAATTACGATTAGGGATGCTTGATTATCTAAAAGGTGGATAATTTAAGCTTGTTTTAAGCTTATTTGTTGCTGCGGAGTTTCTTTTTGCCTTCCCGAATTAAAGTTATTTTTTTTAAATTGACGTGAACACTAGGATAATTCATTTAAAATTATGAAAAAAAAAAAAACATTATAGAGGCGTAAAAGGCGAATAAAATGAGATATAAGTTTTTTAAACAGTTACATTCAATTTAGCTTAAATTTGCGGTTTTGGGAAAATTACAAGTGCAGACTTTCTTTTTGTCGCCATATATTATATATATATTATATATATATATATGTGTATATATATGTATAGATATATATATGCGTGTGTATATATATGTGTGTGTGTGTGCATGTGTATGTGTGTCTGTGCGCGCGCGCTTCTATATTATATATATATATTATATATATGTATATATATGTATACATATATATATGCGTGTGTGTATATATATGTGGGTGTGTGAGTGTGTGTGTGTACATGTGCATGTGTGTCTGTGCGCGCGCGCTTCTATAGCGTTTTATTCCTCATGTAAATATTTGAAATATGAGTGATGTGTCAATATTATTTACATTCTAAATGTTGATTCAATATTACACATATGTGTGTACATATGTTCATATACATATTTGTATACACATGTACCTATATATTAAGCTATCTAGCTGATTAAATGATAAAACTTATATAAGTAAGTCCTCCTCGTAGGTGTTTAAATGTAACAATCTGCACGCCATGTGGCAGTATTAATCTCGATTTAAGTATTTTCATCAAATAGATAAATTTAATGATATATATGAAATATCATTCCATGGTAATCTTAAGATCCAATCATTTTCATTTAGATTATCCTTCTTGAAAATTGATGAACGTGATATTTTAAGATAAGCTTTGGTAATTTAGACGTTTCTATGAAATCACTTTAATTCTATTTCGACTTGGAAGAAAATTCCGATTTTCAAGAACACTTAACATTAAAACGAGACTACAACAATTGTTCAACAAATAATTTTTACCAAAGTCAATAAAATGTGGCTGTGTGAAGCCTTGTAAATATAAAACTCAAAAGTGAGGTAAATATAGAGCTAATAACTGCCACCAAACGAAAATTTAAATTTTAAGCGGTCGTTATATTTTCACTATATTTCTGTTTAATTTTCGATTATGGGAGATACAGTCTTTCGGGTCACTGCATACGCCTTTATGTTTGTCTTTTTGGAGTAGAGATAAGCTGGTGTTTTTTCTATCATATGATGCAATTTTTCCAAAAAAATATAACACTCTTTTAATAATAACTGTTATAACAAAACTGTTATTACATCATCCTCTAACTTATTTTGCGGCGAGGTGTAGTATAGTATTTGTTGGAGTCGTATATTATTTGTCTTGTTATCATCAGTCCATCCTCCTAGGCATTACCTATTTAGTATACTAAATATTGATTCATCAAATATACTTGTAAAACAATGCAATCAGAGGCAGCATATACTTGCCACTTATTCTACTTCTACTACTACTACTACTACTACTACTACTACTAATATTAATAATAATAATAATAATAGACATTTTGTCACTCAATAGCACTTTGACTTAGAATAAGTGCTTTATGCAAAACATCTACAGTAAAAGTGTATTAATCCCTGTTAATATCTGTTAAGCCCTAACTATGCATTGATTCGATAGATTAGGCGTGATTTTCTATACATTATCATAACAGAGGTCGATACAAAATTTCAGCATGATTGGCTCTATAATGTCCGAGAATAATCGGAACGGACGAACACAAAAAATAAGAGAAATATAATATTTATCTATACGTACTAGCAGTTCAGCCCGGCTTTGCTCGGGCCCTATGTACAGTTAATAAGTTTATGTGCATATGTATATATTAAAAAGTGTGAATATGTACGGTAATGCCTTTCTATATAATAGGCTTTCTTAATTACCACAGAGAAATGTCAGTAGAGACTGAAAACGTATTTTTTAAATAATTTTGACCCAAATTTTGTCCCCCTTTAACATTTATTGTTTTTGGCTCAAATCAAGTGAAAATGTTTGACCCATGTTAAAATAATCTACATATAACATTTCAAGTTTTTAGACCGAAAATTGACAGAGGAGTTTGGTAGAGTCTGCAAAGATCAACTCTTTCACTCTTGACCTCTTGGCAGCGAAACATACGTCCTAAAACTTATTAAAATTTCGCAGCATATCTGAATACCCTTTATATATAATTTCAAATGTTTAGACCCAAAATTGGATTAATCATTTGCTGAATACACTTTATGTAAAATTTAAAATATTTAGACTCAAAGTTGGCTGAGTAATTTGTTAAAGACTGCAGAGGTAATTTTTTTTAAAACTTGGATCCCAATTTTGAACCCTTAGTATTCATTGTTCTAGGCTCAAATAAAATTATAACGTTTAATCGATATCCAAAGAATCTATATCTAACGTTTCAATTGTTTATACCCCAATTTGGCGGACGAGTTTGGTAGAGTTCTCAGATGGCCAAATAGTTGAACTTGTATCCCTTAACAGCACAATTTCTTGCCGAAAACAAACCCAGAAGATTTTTCCTTGTCTCAGTACCCCTTATGTCAAATTTCGAGTCTGTAGACCAAAAATTGACAGAGTTCTTTGGTAGGGAAATGTACATACACAGAGACGCACACACAAACACAGACATTTTCACTCTTATAAATATACTAGCATGGGTGCCCGGCGCTGCCCGTGTGTTTGGAGTTGTGTATTGAACAACAAAAAAGTGGTAGTAGAAAGGCAGGCTCGAACACGTACCATGAACGAGGAAAAGAACGGGGGAAAACGTGACGTCTTTGCTGTTACGACCACAGTCAAACCGGAAGTAACGTAGGTTTAAATTAAAGCTAGACAATCGAAAAGAGGGGACCACTTTCGAAAATATCAGCGACAAAAGGGACCCCTCCCTGTAGAAAAGTGGGCAGTTGAGGGTTAAGAAATTAATGTTTTTAGACAATTTTTGAGTATTTGTCGTCTGAAATGCCGAGCTAACAACGATACTGACCTTGTGAAAATATGTCGCTTCTGTCGAAAGAGTTAGGCAGACATGCAAACATACATTTATATATTGATTGCTTGCCTTATCTCTGAATGCCCTTTATGTAAAATTCCAAATGTCGAACTTTGACCCCTTATCAGCCAAATTTCTGGTCGAAAACTGATTACAAAGATTTTCCCAAATCTCAATACCTGTATATCAAATTTCGAGTCAGTAGACTGAAAATTGACAGAGGTATTGCGTAGGGAAATGTACACAGACAGACACTTTCACTTTTATAGATATACTAGCGTAGGTTCCCGGCGTTGCCCGGGTGTTTGGAGGTATGTGTTTAGCAAAAAAAAAAAAAGTGGTAGTAGGAAGCCAGGCTTGAGGCCGTACCGCGAAAGAAGTAAAAAACCTGACGTCTTTGCTTTTATGACCACCGCCAAACCGGACGTGCCGTAGGGTTAAATTAAGGCTAGACAATCGAAATTTTTTTAGTCAATTCTTCGGTATTTGTCGTCTGAAGGTCGACCTTAAAAACGATACTGATCTTGTGAAAATCCGTCGCCTCTGTCCTCTGTCGAAAGTTTTTGGCAGACATGTAAACATACATACATACATACATTTATATATTGGTAGATCAAATTTTCAATTCAAACCGATTAAAAAGCTTGCCCTATCTCTGAATAGTAAAATTCCAAACGTTTAGACCAGAAATTGTCTTAGTAATTTAGTAGAGACCGCAGGTCAAATTTTTTTTTTAAACTTTGCCTCCTATTATGATCCTTTAACATTTATTGTTTTGTGCTATATCTAAAATTTCAATTACACACACAGACACACGCACGCACAGATAATTTCACTTATATATATATATATATATATATATATATATATATTTATATTTATATTTGTATATAAATTTGTGTATATATGTGCATATATATTATATATATATATTTTATATATATATATTTTATATATATATATATATATATATATATAAATATAGATACTAGCAACTATACCAACTCATAAGATTTTCCAACATCTCAATACCCCTTAAGTCAAATCTCGAGGCTTAGAGTTTGGTAGGGAAGCGTACAGAGACAGACACATTCATACGTACAGACATTGCAATTTTACATAAAGCTTATTCAGACATGCAACAATCATTTTAATCATTTTGGGGGGTAAAATTTGGCTTGTAAGAGGTTAAAGTTTATAGAGTTGACCTTTGCACACTCTACCACACTCCTCCGCAAATTTTCGATTCAAACACTTGAAATTTTAGATATAGGTCACTTGGACATAGGTGAAACATTTCAATTTAATTTGAGCCCAAGACAATAAATGTTAAAGGGGCCAACATTTGGGTCAAAGTTTAAAAAAAAATACGTTTGCGGTCTCTACCAACTTTTTTCTGTGGTAGTTAAGGAAGCCTATTATATAGAAATGCATTACCGTACATATTCACACATTTTAATATATACATATCCACAGAAAGGTATGAGCAGTACATAGGGCTCGAGGAAAAGTTTAACGATTTGACCTTTGAAAATTATACAAAATCTTTCCGCCACTTTTGAATCTAAACCCTTGGAATTTCAGATGCAGGTTCCTTAGACATCGATCAAGCTTTTTAACTTAATTTGACCTCAAATAATAAATGTTAAGGGGCTAAAATTGAGGTCAACTTTTATAAAATTCAGCCAATTTTTGGTCTAACTATATAACATTTTTACTTAAAAATGTATTCAGACACAGAGCAAGCTTTTTACTCGGTTTTTGGCCGAAAATTATGCTGCCAAGACATTTAACCTGTGCGGACTCTAGAAAACTATGTAGCCAACTTTGGGTCTAAACATTTGACATTTTACATAAAGGGTATTCAGACATGAAGCAAGCTTTTTAATCAGTTTTTGGGTGAACATTTAGCTGCCAAGAGCTCACAGTTGAAAGAGTTGACCGTTACAAACTCTACCAAACTCATCCACCAATTTTCTGGCACAACACTTGAAATTTGATGTGTAGGTTTCCAGGACCTGAGTCAAACTTTTTAATATACTAGTCTGTAGGTGTATGTAGACAAAAAAAAGAAATAAATAAAAAGTGGTAGTAGGAAGGCAGGCTCGAACCCCTACTGCGAAGGAGGAAAAGAACGGGAAAAACGTGACGTCTTTGCTGTTACGACCTCTGCGAAACCGGAAGTGACGTAGTTTTTAATTAAGGCTAGACAATCAAAAAGAGGGGATGACTTTCGAAAATATCGGCGAAAAAGGCTGTAGAAAAGTGCCCATTTGAAGGTAAAGAAATTAATGTTTTCTGACAATTTTTCGATATTTGTCGTTTGAAAGGCCGAGCATACAAAATGATACTGATCTTGTGAAAATCCGTTGCCTCTGTCGAAAGTTTTAGACACACATGCAAACATACATACATACATTTATATATTGGTAGCTCAAATTATCGACCAAAACCGATTAAAAAGTTTGCCCTATCTCTGAATATCCTTGATGTAAAATTTCAAATGTTTAGATCAGAAATTGTCTGAGTAATTTGGTAGAGACCGCAGCGTCAATTTTTTTTTTTAATTTGACCGATATTATGACCCCTTAACATTTATAATTTTGGGGCTAAAATGAAGTTATTAAGTTAAATCCATATCCAAGGAACCTATACCTAAAATTAACTGTGTATACCCAAAATTGGCTGAAAAGTTTGGTGAAGTTCTCAAAAGTCGAATCGTTAAAATTTGACCCCTTAACATCAAAATTTTTGGTCGAAAATGGATTATGAAGATTTTCCCAAATCTCAATACCCTGTATATCAAATTTTGAGTCTGTAGATTGAAAATTGATAGAGTTATTGTGTAGGGTAATGTACACACACAGAGAGACATACATTTTCACTTTTTTAGACATATAGATATATACATATGCACATAAAGAAATGAACAGTACAAAAGGGACCGAGCAAAGCTCGGCTGAACTGCTAGTAGAAAATAAAATTAACCTGAAAGGAGTTGTTTTAACTCTTTGGCAATGCAGTTTGTTAGCAGAACACCGTTCAGTTCGAGACAAGTGAAAAGAATAGCGATAATTTTTATATACTAACATAATGTGGCGCACTAGGATGGAAATGATGTGTAAAATTCTCAATTTCTCGAGGTATATTTTACTTTTAGGATGAAAAAATAGTGTTTTCAATCACTCAGTGAATGTGTGTTTTTGCTGGAAGTTGAAAGCCTGAAACTGATATCATTGCTATTTATATTTGGCTATTATTACCTCAAAATATAATACAAATTCAGAATACAATATGTACATAAATAATATGGTTATTTACAAACCCATTCTTAATATAGAGAGGTCTTGTCGTTTTATAATTAGTGTATGTAAATAAACGAAAGATATAAAAATTGAATTTTACATGAGAATCATATCTAAAAATAGAACGATCTGTCCAAAGAGATGGCATGCAGCGCTTAGTATTCATAAATTGCCACTCATCTGATACTGACCAGGCCCAGTGTTGCTTATGTTCATCGATGAACTGAGAACTGGTGTGTCAACATAATTATTTTCTAAGCATCTATATAATACTTGTGTAGAATTTTACGTATGTTAATATGTTTCTTGTATATCAAATTCTGGAGAATACTAAGTCTCTAATAAACATTTCACACAGGCCATGGTCAAAGATGACTGTCTGTGAACAACCTGTGGAATCTAGGTGGCAGCAACTCACCACAGATTTACGGTATTCTACACATTTTTCGATAAGATTTACATATGAAATTACGCTATCAGAACAGCCGTTTACCATTGGTTTCTCGTTGGCAATGACTGTTTGCCTCTACTGAAATTTAGGTGGCAATAAGCTTTTCCCAAAGTTTCAGCCTTCTTCGCACTCATCCAGTGGAGATTTGGTTTGTTATTTCCCTTCTTGCTCTTTCCATTCTCCTTGACCTTCACGACTATTTAGTGTGATGCAAGTTGATGCTAATACTACATTTTTTTTTCAGAAAAAGTGTAACTTACAAGTATACTCTTGTAGATCTCTCCATTCCATGCGGTGTTGCTCTATGTTTTTTATTTTTTATATATTTTTTTTACTTTTTTGCAGTTTCTATGTCTGGTTGGTGTCTGTAGCTCATTAGTGCCTGCATTCAAAGTTGTTTTTTTTAATACTTTATCCGTTTTTATTTTTGTTGTCTGTCTTCTCAGTCATTCCCCTGATTATAATTTCTCCTATTCTTTTTAGAAGTTCCTCGGGTGTTATCTTAACTTTCTTCATATTTCATATCCCTTTAAGCGCTCTGACCAGTTCCGTGTTCTAGCTTCGCCTCTCATCTCCTTGACATTTATGCTATAACCTACTTGAAAACTACAACCCGGTGGTCCCTTTCCTTCTTATTTAATATAATGACATCCAGTCTACTTGTTTGCATGGGTTTATCTGTTTGTACTTCCAGGTCCCATAGAATTTTGTGGTTTCCGTTTTCTAATACTGTTGACGGTTTGAACTTTTACGATTTGTGTGGATGCTACAAAATGCAGTTGTTTGCATAGTTCCTAGTGTACTGCCTTCCCCTACTTGATCGTATCTATTCTTATATTCCTTATTCTGGCCTGTTTGTTGCATTCATTTATTTATGGTTAAGTCTTTTAACGATATTCTGCATGTGCTGTTCTCTTGTGTCTTGTCGATCTTTGCTTTTGGTTGGTTTTAATTGCGTTATCTTGTGCGGCTATTATTAGGTATTCAGTTTCTCTATTTAGACGTCCTTTTTGGTGGCCATGTCAAAGTGTTTTATGATTCTCATTTTTTGTTATCCTTATGCATCTTCCGTATAGCTTTTTATCTTATCCATTGCCTTTCTGTCCTACGATTACCCTTTCTGTGACTTGGTTTATGTATTTTTCTGTCATTTACACATTCCTTTATACAAACCAACCCCCTTTCTCCGTCTTTCCCTTTCACGTAGAGTTTGTCAGCATCATACCTTGAGTGTATTGTACAATCATAAGTTTCCTAAATGTTAGTCGAGATATCTCAATTCTTGTAATGTATCCTGAACCAATTTTATATTTAATTTCTGTTGATTTAATGATGTCTAATTCCGGATCCCCAAATATTAATAGATTCACCCAGTGTCGTCGTCTTCGTTTAGTTATGTAGTTCTATACCTTCCACTGCTTCGAGTTTTACCCTTCTCATAAGTAAAAGTCCAAGTTTTCTCTTCTGAATTCTATGTGGATATCATGTTGAAAATTCTGATTGTGTTTATTAGCGTTTCTATTTCTTTTTTGTACATTACGAATAGTTTCAGGTCTTCCATATACATTAGATAGTTCAGTCTTCCATCTGTATTAGTAAAGTCGTCTCCTGCGTGATATTTCCTGAGTTTATTGTAAAAAACGCATCATGACTGTTATGAACAGTAGAGCGATAGGAAATCTTGCAAAACACTTTTTCTGTTTATTATGTATTGTCCATTAGCTGTGTCCATGTCTCGTCGCATTTTTCATAAAATTGATAAACTTATCTTTCAAACGTCATCACGTATTCTATTATCCATGCTTGAAGAAATCTTGTAGAGTTTCTTGTAGTCGATCCATGCCATGGCTATATTCACTTGATACCTTTTACTTCCTAGAGGATCTTTTGGTCTATGTATAATAGATCACGTGTTCCTCTTTTCCCATTTTTCGCATTCTTTCTCATTCGGGAAGTACTCCACGTTTATTAAGATAATAATAATAATAATAATAATAATAATAATTATTATTATTATTATTATTATTATTATTATTATTATTATTATTATTATTATCATTATTTGCAATGATTGCGCTGTTACCACCGCCGCTGCATCTCATGGCATCCCGCCACGTTTTATTTTTTATGCCTATGATGTTGGAAGAAGGGTGATTGATTTTTGTTTGCCTAAAGCTGCTAGAAATGTCACCTGCAGCAGTTAGTTTTTCTTTTTTTCTGATTGAAATGAGCTTTTCCAATCGTTGCTCGACAATGTCACTGGCAGGAACGGGAGGCGAGGCAGCTGATACGGAAAGAGGCGACGCACGACGGCCGGGAAACAAACCAAAAATAGATAAATAAACCCAAACACACACAACTCATATACACAACCTTTTCGTTCCCTCTTCCTCGCTTTCATTCTTTCTTCCAATCTCGCCCTCTCTCTCCCTTTTCTCTCTTACCTTCTCCTCTTTCTTTCTCTCTTTCTGCATATATATATATATATATATATATATATATATATATATATATAGAGAGAGAGAGAGAGAGATAAAGAAATAGATAGGTGGATGTATATATATAAAATCAATTTAACAAATTACTATCCATCAAATCAACTATGCATATTGCATACTAGCTGTTCCTATCCAGCATTGCGCCGAAGTCCTTTAAGTTTCCATTAGTTTCCTTCATTCAGACATCAAGTTAATTACAATTTCAGGAACTTAAGTAAATATATTTTATTTCGTTCTTTTTTTTTACTTATGCCAATGTAAAACGTAATAATACTCACTGCATCAGGAATTATAAACAATTCCGTTTTATTTTGAAACCGTTATTTTAAAATTAATTCAATTTAAATTGAATGTCTCTTTTTTACTGGCATGACACGTTTACGTCTATGTAATATTAGCAATATACACTGCTTATGGGAGGGCACTTTATACTTCGCACTTATTTGTATAAATTGTGGTTGGTTAGGCTTTGTATGTGGAAATGGAATGGACAATAGACTTGTAGCAAATGCTACTATATTTTACATCACATTTCTGTCGCTATCATTATCTTTATAAATATCTATTTCTCTTTCTTTCTGTTTAATTTTCTCTCGTATGTGCATCAAGAAGGGTTAGTTCTTTTAATGTTCGATTGTCTTAGAGAAGATAACGAAGTATTATCAGCAGTAAGGATTTGATAGGATTGCGCTTCTATCGCTATCTCTTCAATCCATCCCTTGATATCTATCTGCATCTACGTACTTCTCGATTGAGCTACTTCTCTATCTCGTTAACTTTCTCTTTTTCAATATATATATATATATATATATATATAATTTTAGTCATTCAATTAATTTAAAATTTATGACGTGAATGTTTAAATTTCAAATCAGAATATTTTTATTATTCTATGTAAGACAAAGAATACATTTGAAATATTAGTACTGCCAGTAATATCTTGTGAAACTTATGATCAAATGTTTCCATACAACTTGATTGTTAGATAATTTTATTCTGAAGAATTACACCCACCCACCCACACACACATACATACATACATATATATATATATATATATAAATATATAATGAAAGTGTATGACTGTCTGTGTGTGTATCTGTGTGTCTGTGTGTGTACATTTCCCTACGCGATAACTCTGTTAATTTTATGTCTGCTGACTCGAAATTTTATATACAGGGTACTGAGATTTGGGAATATCGACGTGATAGGTTTTCGGCAAGAAATTTGTTGATTAAGGGGTCAAAGTTCAACGATTTGACCTTTGAGAACTCTACCAAACACCTCCGAGAATTTTCGGTCTAAACACTTGAAATTTACAATATAGGTTCCTTGGACATGGATCTAACTTAATAATTCCATTTGAGTCCAACACAATAAATGTTAAGGTGTCATGATATGGGTCAAAGTTAAAACAATTGGCCGTTTTTGTTTTTTCTAAGAATACACCTCCAAACACCCGGGCAACGCCGGGCTAAAATGCTAGTATATATATATATATATATATATATATATATATATACTATTATTATTATTATTATTATTATTATTATTATTATTATTATTCTCTATGTAAGTACAGTCATATCTAGCTATGATGTGCGGGTCGTTTCAATCACAATTGATCTCATCAGGCAAAAAGATTTTTAAAATTCCAAAATTAAAAAGGGGTTCAAGACCGTTTTTAATTTTAGAAAGAAGATATACTTAACCATTAAGAACATTAACGTTGCTTCACACTAGTCGTGGCAAAATATATCTTCTCTCCTCTAAAATTGAAAATGGTCTTGAACTCCTTTTCTAATATATATATATATATATATATATATATATATATATATATATATATATGTTTCTACTCGTAGTCTCTTTGTTTATAAATGTCAACACAGTACATGAATTGATATAAAATGTTATATTTATTTAGGCTTATCTTTAATAAACTTGATATACAGTTTTTCGTTTGTACAAGAGGATTTTCTTTGAAATTATTAGTACTGTGCATATTTGTTTTAAATAAGATATATTAACGTATTTACAGAGAAAAATAATTGATACAGTATAAGATAACGCATTAAAGATAATTTGCACTTCGTACTATTGTGATATACACATAATTTAAACAAATGAATTAATATTTATTTTAAACCTATGTAATAGTTGATTTTATAGATATAACCGACACAGAGTATATTTTTAAAAATTAAGAACGTATGCAGCTGGCGATGTGAAAAAGATTAATAAACAACATTAACGAGATGTTTCCTACGGATAAGTTTTATTTGAAAAGAAAAAAAAAAGCATTGTGAAATTAAAAAAGAATGATTGGCTAGTAAGAATCAAATATTAATTTGGCATTTTAATTTAAAGACATATAAAAAAATTGTCATGTGTAATTTTAAGGAAGATAAATAATCATTAGAGAGTTGGTCTTGCATGTATTGCTTACTTCAACATATATTGTTTAGCTATGTTCTTCCTTTTGCATAATGGTTAAAATATCGTTAATAAGCTAGAAAACCCGGGTTCAATCCTCGGTGAAACCATATATGAAATTCCAAAAATGGCATCATATATGTCTTTGTTAAATACTCTGCATTTTAAGATGAAGATTAAGGGGGAGTAACTGTGGGAAAAGAATTGCGTCTTCTCACACTTCTGTGTTGTAGTTAATGTAAAGGAGGCCTTCTAGTTCGCTTCAACCATGATCGACCACTTAACATTATTTGTATACAATATTTTTTTCTATCTTCAATACAATAATAAAGACCGATTATATGAGAGATATATGCTAAGTACATAATTTTGTCCCGCGGACATTGGCTTCTCCGTTGTTTCGGGAGAATATCAAATTCACAAGTGATCACCAATCGCATGCGCATGCCATTTAAGCAAAATAGTTTGAACAATATTAGTTTTAGCAATGTTTTTCACTGTATATAACTAAAAACTTGTTTCCCACCACACACAGTGGCATCGTTTTCCAAATTGTTACCTATCGAGTTGTGTATGTGTTCAAACTCAGTTACTGCATGTGATTTAAGGAAATCTGTGTATCAAATTAGTTTTTTAGTATGAAAGAATAAAAGAACGTAACGTTTTCCAGGCGCAAACCCGAACAATTTCAAAGAAAACGTGAGAGTAAGTAGTAAAAACGTCAAATGTAAATAATGTGTGTGCTTTAATAGTGAATCCAAAATGATAATCTCAATCTATCTATCTATATATCTATGAAAGTGAGAATGTTTATGACTGCGAGAGCACTTCTCAGTTTATATTATCAACGGATTCTTGATCTAAAAGCTTGGAATTTCGTATATAGGCTGTTCAGACATGTCGCAAACGTGTTAATCAGTTTTCATTCGGAAAAACAAAACGGCTGCTGAGGGGTTAAAAGTAAAAAGTTGCTACGTAGGGGTAACTTTATTTTTATGCGTTGATCAGCCGTCTCGCCAATGCGCATGCGTGAATGTTTCACATGACATATTACTTATGTTTAGAATGAATAGGTCTGATTACATTTCTTAAAGATCGTGTTAATTTGGCCTAATAGTTATTATACTTGACTCACTGTTTGTAGGTTTTGGTTTTGATTTTAGCTCGAGTATTTTTTTTTTTACTCATAAGAAGTGGACTGTGTCAGTTTATTTTCCTTTTTACTTCATTTTTCCAAGAATTTAAGGTTACGTTTAATACTGGGCAACGCCGGTAACATCTGCTAGTATATCTAAAAAAAAAAGTGAGAATGTGTGTGCATGTGTGAAGGCTTTTCTAAATCCATACACTGAATGAATTATTGGTCCAGGGACTTGAAATTTGATATATAGGGTATTCAGAAATATGGAAAACTTTTAATCGGTTTTCATCCTGGAAAAGGGGATTCTAAGGGGTCAAAATTGAAAATTTGGTGCTTGGGGATAATTTGATTTTTTATGTTTATAAATATTCCACGAGGTTTGAAAAAGCTTTTTGAATGATTTTGGTAAGTTGTTAAAATGGTTATCGGACTTGACTCACTATATTTATGTTTTAGTTTTGATCTTAGCTCGAGTATTTTTTTTAACTAGAAGTGAACTGTTTAGAAAAAAAAACATAATACTCGCATCTACATTTTGTTCTTCATTTTTAAAGGAATTTAACGTTTGATTAATACCGGGCAACGCCGGGTACAGCTGCTTGTATATGGATAAAATGTAAAATGTGTGTGTGTGTGTGTGTGTGTGTAAGGACACTTCTGAACGTGTATATTCTACGAATTTTTAATCTACAGACTTGAAATTTGGTGTAAAGAGCATTCAGATATCTGGAGAAAATTTAATCGGTTTTTATGCGGAAAAACAGCTGCTGATGGGTCAAAATTAAAAAAAAAATTGCTTCGTGTGGGGTTATAGAATTTTTATTTGTTTGCCCACTGTTTTACGAATGCGCAGCGTGAATCAGTTACATTACAGATTGCCTATGTAAATAATAAGTAGGTTTGAAAATACTTTTTAAATATTGTAGCAAGCTAATCTTATGGCTGCAGTACTTGACTCACTGTCTTAAAGTTTTGAGTTCGATTTCAGCTCAAGTATTTTTTTTCTTAAAAGAAGTGAACTTTTTAGAAAAGAAAACTTAATACTCGCATGCATATTCCCAGTTACTTTCCGGTTTTTAATAGATTGGGTACAATATAATAATTAGTAGAAGATTTTCCGCAAATAATAATAAATGCGAAATCTGCATAAAGTAAACATCACATTTTACGACCGGATTACGCCGGGCAGACTGCTAGTTTGTATTCTATGTATTAATGGGATAACGTGTGTGTTATTTATTTCGTGTGTCATGCTTATATCCGAGTGACTGTCGTTTAATTGTTATGCACTTACATCTCTTGTAATAACAATTTTTTACCAAGATTTTTTTATAGGTTTTGATTTCAATTTCGATTATAGCTGATGTCACTTAAGTCATCTATATTTTATAAATAATTTTAACATGAATTTTTCATAAGTTTTGGATTTGGTTTTGATTATGCCTAAAGCAACTCAAGTTATATATATATATATATATATATATATATATATATATATATATATATATATAACTACTTAATTTACTCATATAAAATTAATATACGAAAGTATAGAGTTATGCGTAAACTTTAAGTATTTACTTCTAAAGTGCTCAATACGTAGTTAGAGCTAGTTAGTAATTTATAACATATATATATGGTGATTAACCTACACTGAATATTCCGCGTTTCATCCACTCTAAGACTCTTCAGGCTTATACGCATAAGCCTGAAGAGTCCTAGAGTGGATGAAACGCGGAATATTCAGTGTAGCTTAATCGCCATATATATTTTATAACTTAATATATATATATATATATATATATATATATATATATATATTCATACGTTTTGGTTTTGGCTTCGATTAAAGCTGATACACGAAAGTCATATGGATATATGTTTTTCTTTTTGAAATTGCAACTTTATAATATATAAAAATCGATAGAACATCAACTCTGAAATAATATATTCGAAATCTGTAAGAATTAAAATATCATATTTAAGCGTATTTTACGACTAAGCTACGCCGAGCGTCCCTGCGAGCTTAGATAAATACGCTTGCAGCTTTAGCAAAATAGCTACAATAATATCAGAACGTCTCAATTTAGGCTGAACATCTACAGAATTTAAACATCAATATATTACATGTGAACAAGTCTCATGTGGGTTTTTCCACAGGTCCTGCTAGTATAACATATTAAATTACTGCGAATACAGTCGACGCATATTTTTCGGTCAGTTTTAGCGAAATGCATGCACTAGGAATCTGTAAATAGCTCGTGTTGAGATAGCACTTTAGTAAAAACGACTCATTATATTGCCACTCGCTCAGTAGGAATCAGCCAATTATATTATTTTGTGAATAGCTTTCGTTACGCTACAATAGTATTAACTAATAAATAAACCTTTGAGAATGATTTGAATAGTTTCTATTGGCTGATATTGATTGCATTATATTATCTGATTTATCAGATATTATGATCTTAATATATATGTTGCTATTGTCGGAAGGCATCTTCTATTAATCAGAGTTCCATTAAAGGTAGATAATTGTAGATGTTTACCCTAACGCATGCAAAAAAAGAAAACAATAAGAAAAATATGATCATGAATTGATAGTTTTCATGAACATATTTGGTGACTATTGGAAAGTTTTCGGAACTTCATCTGATGAGAATTTGCAACAAATGAATCATTGTAGAAGAAATAAAGGCGATGACTGGTAATTAATGAACAAAGTAAGCACTTAATAGTTTTACATTGTCTCGTATTTTAATGTTCACAATTTAAACAAATAATTAACAAATGTTACCGATGAAAATTTTTGTTACCTAATTTTAATCTTAATAATATAGTTTTTAGCATAGTGTTTTTTTAATTTAAAGCTTTAATAAAAATACACTTTAAATTTAAAACAACAAATATAATTTAAATCTTAAACAAAAATATAATTTTAATTTAGAAAAATATAATCTGCATCTTAAACAAAAATATAATTTAAATTTTATACAAAAATATTATTTATCATAATCAAATAATCTTAAACAAAGTTTATAATGTTCATCTTCAACAAGATACATAATTTAAATATTTAAAAAATATCATTTTAAATTAAAATAAAAAATATAATTTTAATAATTTACAAAAATATAATTTTAATGTTAAACAAAAAATATAATTTAAATATTTAAATAACAAAAAATAAACTTTTAATGTCATACAAAGTAAAATTTTAACTTTCAGCAAAAATATAATTTTAATTTTAAACAAAGGAGACAACTTTAAACATAAAATATAATTTTGATATGAAAACAAAAGTATAATTTTAATATTAAACCAAAAATAGTATTAATATTTAACGGAAATATTTTTATTTAAAAAAACCATGATTTCAATTTCAATAAAAAAGTATCATTTTACTCTTTAAAAACTATAAAATTTATTTTAAACAAAATAGAATGGTCTTCTTAAACAAGAATATGTTTTAAATTAAAAAAAATAATTTTATTCTAAATGAAAACTAGAATCTTAGTCTGGATCAAAAAATATAATTATTATCTTAAAAATTTAATTTTCTTCCTGGAAATATATTTCTAATCAAAATCAAAAATATAATTTTAATGTTTAACCCAAAATGTATTTTTAATTTATAAAAATATAACTTTAATCGGAAACCAAATCATTATGTAACCTTAAACTAAAATGTAATTTAAATGTTAACTGAAAATATAATTTTAATCTTAAATTCAAAATATTAAAAATAAAGTATAATTTAAATTTTTATTAAACTACACACATTTTTTCTTGAAAGACAAAATTTTAATTCTAAACCAAAAAAAGTTAACAGAACGTATATTTTTTATTTTAAACAAAAATATAATTTCCATCGATGACTAAATATATAATTTTAATATTAAACTAAAAATATTCTTTTAATATTTAACAAAAGTATAACTTTAATTTAAAACAAAAATATAATCTGAATTTAAAACACGAATATAATTTTAATTTTAAACAAAAACAGAATTTAATTCCTAAACACAAATAAAATGTTAATTTTAAACATAAATTTAGTGCTAATAGTAAACAAAAAATCATTTTAATTTTTAATACAGAATATAATTTTAACATTTAACAACAAAAAAATTATTTTTTGACAAAATTTGAAACTGATGATTTAATATTAATCTTAATCAGAAATTAAATTTTAATCTTAAACAGAATATATAATTTTAATCTCAAATAGTAAATTTAATTTTTATTTTACACCAAGAATGTAATTGTTATCTTTAACAAAAATCACAATTTTATTCATAAACAAATTATAATCTTTATCTTTAACACAAAATATAATTACAATTTTAAACAAAATATACAATTTAATTTAAACACAGAATATAATTTTAATTTTAATTTAAATATTAAACAAAAGATAAAATTTAATCTTAAACAAAAAATATATTTTATATTTAACATGTTTTTGTTATTTTTAAATACACACTTTACCTCTCCTGTCGACATCTACTGTGTATTAATATATAGTGTAAATTAAATAAATAATTTCTTGTGATTTCCTAAATTATTATTACTAAAAAGTTTTAATTTACGTTATTGAGATATTTTATAGTTTTATAGGATTAATACGTCTTCAAAATAACACCCATATAATTGGCAATGAAATAATTGACAATCAAATCATATTTTTACAAATAACCGTCAATTCATCTTACATACCCGGTAAGATTTATTAATGAATGTCTAAAAGTAATTCTTTATTCTCCGTTTAATAAGCATAGCTTGACACATTGTGCAAATTTATCAATAGCTTTGACGCACGTTTCTCTTGTCTCTGGGCTGAGTTTGGTTGTAGTGGCTTACTTCAGTATTAGGAAAGTCTAGAAAGTGTTTCAATAGGCATTGTCGTTAAGATGACAACACAGGTAAAAATTTAAATATGATTAACGATATGTTTCACGAAAGAAATACACTTGTTGGAAGTAACTGGGTGTTTTTGCTACTATATTCGAGTAATAATCCGACTGTGTTCATAGTAGGAGATGGGATATCCTTTAGCGTGAGGCTTACGGCGTATCTTTTTACAGCTCTTTTCCAGTCTGCTCTATCAATCTGTATTTATAGCTTAACCAGCCAATAAGCTTTGTGTGAGGAGAAACCTGAATAAACTCATACTCATACTCATACAATAAGGTCAGTGATTCAGAATCATATCTACTACCGATGAGACGATCACTAAAATGTCCCTCAATAACTGAAAAACGATAGGAGAAATACATAAATGACTGATAGCTGGTATACCGGCAAAACATATACTACAGTTTATTTGTATTACTGAAGCGCGTACCGTGGTTGTAAATTGTATATATAAGTCCATATGTTAAATTTATTTTTGAGGTGATTAACCTGTAATACTTAATTTAAAATCGGGTTAATACTCATAAAACCATTACTTATTAAAATATAATAGTTGTCTTTATTACAAATTGAGGTAAAAAAAATAAAGCTTTGTTTTTGAGCTGATAGCACGAGGAGGAAAAATACAGAGTTACTGTATAGAAGTATATGATTTTAGCCCTTTATATGTTTATGTTTGAAGAACTTTATTACAAAACGCACATGTATTTAGCTTAAATCAGGAAAGTGTGATATTTAAATAAGATTTACGTGTATATAAAATATATATGTATATACATGTACTAAATTAAACTAAAAAAAAATATATTTTTGCGAAAGTGCTCAATATGTGTGTAGATCTTTTATAAGTAAAATTCTACAAACAGAAAAATCCTTACGCTGGCCGACTTACGGTTCGACAGTGTTAACTGTCTCATCAGGGGTTGATTAATGGCTGAGATAATTTTAAAATAGCTATTATAATTTCAATTAAGTATTTTAACAAAGAGGACATTCGGCAAACTGACCTGTCTAGATAATATATTATGTGTTTTAATTGGTGTCAGTTTGCCAAATGCCATCCTTACTAATACCTCCTTTTTGATTATATTAGTCATTATTAAACATCTGACTTAATGCTAAACTATAGATCGCTTCACTTATCACGTATTCCGCTGATGTAATTGTATACTTGTATGTATAACTTAGAATTTATCCAATAAATGTATAATTTTATGCTTGTCACAATATGAGTATTTTATTCTAACTGAATTAGAATCTTTGTAAGCCATCACATTCAGAAAGCCATACGAAAACGTTAAACGTAATATTCAGGATTTATATCGAGAACCGTTACTGATTTCGCATGGTCATGAGTATTGTACGTCTTGGTAGTTTTTGTGTGTCTAATAATCTTTATTCTGCACGTTTATGTACGTTTATGTTCTACGAAACCCGCCATCCCATGCTTTAATTTTCCTTTTCAAAAGGAAATAGCTTTACTCTACTCTCTCTCTCTCTCTCTCTCTCTCTCTCTCTCTCTCTATCTATCTAGCTCTCTGCATTTCTATCTCTCTTTTGCGTTCTTTCTCTATTTCTCGCTTATTCTCTATGATTATCATATTTCCTTTGATTCTTTTTGTCTTTCCTTTTCTTCAATAAATATTTTTCCACTAATTTATTTCAGTCACTTTTTTAATTCATTTATTCTGTCAGTCAGGAACTCATCTAAGTTTCCAGCAAATTATGACTTGATCATTTTTATATCCAATGGAAACAAATATTTGTCGACGTCTTAGAAAAAATTCTGCCTATTGCACCTATGTCTTTTCTATATTCGGATAGTATTGTTTAGTATTCCATTGAAAATCGCATTAGCCCTTATCCTCGAGTACACTTTATCCTTGATGAGTGATGACTCATTAATATTCATGTGCAGAGAGATGTAACGCTTTCGATCCGGCATCCTATATAGGAGGCATAGAATCAAATATGTAGCCTATCTTATGTTTTCATAATAATTTTCAGTACTAGGACTTATACATGAGGGTTTCGAGGATATAGTCTATGAGTTGATCCCAGGCATCACCAGGTAACTGTATTTTATTGCTCATTGCTATTATAAAAATTCCGCCTTTTTCTTCCTTTTTGGAATGTTTTTTTTCTTTTTATTTCCTTTCTTTTCTTTTTTATTTCTATCTTTTTCCTTCTGTATTTCTTTCTATACTGCTGTACATCTCACTATAGTTCCTTCTCTAATCTTGTTTTAGTTCCACTCATTTCTTCTTTCGAGACCCCCTCCCCACACTACCACCCACGAAAATTCATCGATTATTTTGCGTGATTTTTTTTATATCTGACTGAAATCAGTGTTTTATCTTTTTACAACTAAATTTGATTACAAAAATTCCTTTGACTATACTTCAATTTCTTTCTTGCCAGAAAATTACGCAAGAAATTCGTTCGCCTCTGCGCAGGCGCAGGAGAATGTGCACAGTCGTCCGCACGCGCGTATATACACAAGTGACGAGATGGAAATCGTTCTCGTTTCAACCAACGGAAACTGTAAATTCGATTATTAATGGCTCCTCCTATAATGTGTCCTTGTGCCAGATAGAAAAATCGATAAAAAGATAGGTTCAGATCAAGATATTGATAGGAAAAGATTGAATAAAATAGTAATACATATATATATATATATATATATATATATATATATATATATATATATATATACTAGCATTTCAGCCCGGGTTTGCTCAGGCCCTATGTACTGTTCATAATGTTCATAACTTACCCTATGTGCGAATGCCGTTTATGTAAAATTTCAAATGTTTAGACAAGGAATTTTCTGAGTTATTTGGTAGAAACTGAAACGGCAGATGTTATTTTTTAAAAACTTTCATCCACATTTTGACCCTATAAAATTCATTGTTTGGGCTCAAATCGAAATAAAAAATGTGACATATGTCCAAGTTACCTACATCTAAAATTTCAAGTGTTTAGAACCAAAACGAATCTGCAAAGGTCAGTCCTTTCAGCTTTGACCTCTTGGAAGCCGAATTTTCGCCCCAAATCTGACTAAAATGCTTGCTGAATGTCTGAATACTCGTAATGTAAAATTTCAAATATTTAGACCAAAAATTGGCTGATTAATTTGCTAGAGACCGCAAAGGTAAAATCTCTTGAAATTTTACCCCTTGGCAGTTCAAATTTTTTACCCAAACTGATTAAAAAAACTTGCTCTACCTCTGAATTTCAAATATTTAAATACAAATTTTGGCTGAGTAATTTGGTAGAGACCGCAGAGGTCAATATATTTTAACTTTGACCAGAACGTTTTAGTCTCAAATCAAATAAAAATGTTGGGTCCATGTTAAAGTTACCTGCATTTAAAATTTCAAGTGTTTAGACCAAAAATTGGCGGAGGAGTTTGGTAGAGATTTCTAAGGTCACATCGGTGAACTTTCACCTCTTGACTACGAAATTTCAGATCGAAAGCCGATTAAAAAGATTTCTACAAATCTCATAACCCCTTATGTAGACTGAAAATTAACAGAGTAGTTTGGTAGGGAAATGTACACACAGACACAGTTTCACTTTATGTATGTGTGTGTGTGTGTGTACTAGTTAGTTGCACACAATCTCAAAAGAAAAGTATCACAAAGAATATTAACTTTCACATAAAAATGCTTTATGAAATTATTTAGATCGGCAGCAACTGTGTGTTGGGAATTTTCTAAACAACTTCCCGGGGTCGCCTATCTAGTTGTTTAATATTTTGTGCATTTATATGTTTATGCTCACTAGGTCAGCAGAAGAAAATGATCAAATAACTGCAAGACGGTCCAAAACTGGCCGAAGTAATCCTATCGTTCAACAGCTCGTATTACAGTAAATTCAAATTGACGAAGTTTCACATTCTGAAAACAATGCATATTAGGCAGAATTATATCTTAAAACGCTAGCTTGCAGTTATGTAATCTATAAATGGTTTAAGCTTTGACAGTGTAATTTTTGTGACTTCATCTATGTGTTTTGCATGATTTATTTTTCTCATGTTCTCCCCTAACAAAGCACATCGCTACTTAGCCGTGAAGGGCTTTTATTTGGGACCATGCATAGAGAAGATTAACAAAATGTTGGTTTATGTTACATTTAAAGTTTTGCATACAGTAAGAGAAGCATGTAGCAAGAAGGGAATTTCAAAGTCTAGCTTTTCGAGGGAATAAAATATTAGAGTAGAAATTTTTAATGGATTTATGGACCTCAACAGTGAAGAGGTGTGATTTTGTTGCTAAGCGAGTTTCACGGGGATATGTACGTCGAGGAGCCACAAGTGCACATTCCATTAAAATACTTGCAACTGATGTACAGAGATGCAACCGTGTTGCGATAGGACAAGGATTAAAGATTAGTTGACAAAGTGAGACATATTAGATTGAAGACTTTCTTTTTGGACTCTATTCAAGAGAAATGCACCTTCCCACATGTTTCAACAATACTCCATACATGAGTGAATTGTAGTTGATAACTATCATCTTAAATTCTAATTTCATCCAAATATTAATAAACTATTTTTCTCTGTATTTACCTAGCATTATTTGTGTACTTTTTAAGCATTCAAATCGCATCGATGCCTCCGTTCAGTCTCAAAAGACAAAGGATACTCCTGTAGGGGCAGTTGTGCGTGTAACTGTGTGGTAAGAGTTGCGCAATACCCAACCACACCTCTCCTAAATCGGCACTGTTTGAGTGTAGTGGCAAGCAGAATTCCAGGACGACTGAAAACAATGCCGAGATAAGCGGAGAGCATATATAGCGCCGGCAAGTCTCAAATGGTCACCCATCTGGTACTGGCCAGGCTGATCGTTGCTTAATTTCGGTGATCTGACGGAACCCGGTGTGTCAAACGTGATTATGCCGTATGTTTTTAAGCATTATTCAGATGTACTCTTAACCAAATTAATAAAAACGAATTAGGTTTCTCCACGTGCTGTATATTTATATCCATTTTACTTATTATGACAGGTGGACTTATCTTCAATCTAATTCTATTGTCTTTATAGGAAAGCAAAATTTAAATAAGTAGATATTTATAACATATAGCTTGGCAAAACCAGTTTCGAGTTGAATGCTGTGAAACGATAACGTTACTAAAATAGTATTCAGCAATTAAAACAGTGCCCATGCAAGTATTCATATTAATCGTTATATCATCTCTTTGAGAACATGAAAGACCCACCACATTATCGATATAATTACAATAACTGCAAATATTTTTTTACAAACATGTTTACCATTAGTAAAATACCCATACCAACTAGTCGTGCTGACTATTTCAAACAGAATGATGCACCACTATATTTAAATCTTTGCGCTTGCCTCGAACAAGCAGTGTTTGGATAGGTTACATCCAGCACACTGCCACGGTCTATTAGTCTTCGGTATTTCCGATAGAAAACATGTTAATGTAACTCATACAAATTTATTCAAAAAAACAATACTTGAGAAATATACATTAATAAACTAAATTATAATATTAATTGTTTTCATTTTTACATTCATCTTTGTTCCAAGACTTGTATTGATCGAGTTATATAGCTTTGAATTCTGTACAAACAAATACACAAAATCTAACTTAGAAAAATAGAGAAAAACATTTTGCTACAAAAAATGGATATTTGTATTATTTGGTCATTCGAACTACTGTTCTTATGCCGAGCGTCTTTTTCACAGCGGTTACGATAGATGTAACTTCCGGCTCTCTTTAAGTGTATCTTGTCGAACTCAGGATGTTTTCTGTAGAACTCAGGAATCGTTCTGTCAAACATGAAAATTTGTCTGCTTAACTTGTGAATCTTTTTGTCGATCCTGGGAATCGGTTTAGAATTTCGAATTTTGCAGATATTATCACAAAAGATGCGCATCCGATTTCATCCATTCGAAAAGTGATTGTAAAAAGCAAAGGAAAACCCACAAATATGACACGGAAAACGATCATTAGGTGAGTTCCATAGACAATGTGGGCTTTATGATGAGAAATGATTTTGTTTACTCGGATTCACGAAGATGAAACATATGTTGAAACAGTAGATCAACTGATATGAAAAGGCTGGACAAATCCATTTAGTGAAAAGAACCTGTAGCTCTCAATAGGATAAGCCCTGTTGCAGATGCCACTTTTGATGTCTCTAATCATGTTAAAATCACACCAAAATTATGATACAGCTTACAAAAGGTCAATGTTTCTTTACCATCATAAAAATGGAGAGTTGAAAATGTTTAGCTAAGCCATGACTGTAAAGTACAGAGCCCAAACAAAAAAATCATCTTGAAGTCTGATAGAATGCTTATTGCTACAATGAACTTGTTTGCAAAAGACGACAAAATAAACATGCAAGAAAGATTTGTCATCTTTTCTTGTTTCGTGCCAAAAGTGGGTGGGACAATAAAAAAGGAAAGGAAAGCTGTGCTTTGGACATATCTCGAAAATTTGTCAGACTCAAAGGAAATTAAAAAACGTTCATTATGTAACAATTATTAGTATATGATTCGTGTACAAAAAGTCCATGGACAAAAATATACCTTCAGAGACCTTTCAGAACATATTCTTAATTATTGAAGGCTGACCATGAAAGTGAACGCATTGATGCAGTCATTAACGTTTACAACAGAACTTCTATACAAACTGGGAATCTACTGAAGTTGTAACATATAACTCAATTAGAACAGACCACAAAATAAAACACTGATGGCGACTGCTAGCTTGTGGTGAGGCGAAAAAAAATAACAAGGCTTCTAACAGAATCCTGTGTAAATAAAAATAGGGGAAAAGGTTATGTTCCTCACATGTTGAAATATACATTTTAAGCCCCGCAGAAAAAAAAATGAAGTACACGTTTGGCTTTGCGTGCTTACCGTGGTGTATATATATATATATATATATATATATATATATATATATATATATAGTCATCCACGTACAGTACTGTTTCGCTGTTTTACATCTCATCAATGCGGCTAGACAGGCAATTGCCTCAAACCAGGGTCGAAACCCGACCGCCAAAATAACAGTCAAAGCTTCTAACCATTGCGCTATACGGCTGCTGCTGTGTGGATAATGAATTAAGGATTTTTTGACATACACACACACATGTATATATATATATATATATATATATATATCACTTATTATTTGTTGTGATATTACAACTTTTTCCTTAAAAAAAGGTAAAAGATGAGTGCATGCTTTTCTGGCCTTCATGTATGTGATACCATCAGTGCAGGTTTAAATCAACGTAAACTTTAGGTATTTAAAATTGTTTAACCGAATGTAAGATTCAGAAATGTGTTTAGTGACTGGGAATAATCGCACAATGCCGCCTTATGTATTCAAGTAATACGGGAATTCATGTTTCAACTTTATTCTAGGAGCACAAATTTAGTATTTTGTTACGATCTTCGCCACGAACTATTATGTATAGTAAAGAGAGTAATTTAATCAAATCGACTTCCGCCTGATGATGATGTCTTATTGAAATATACACTTTGTGTCAGTTAGTAAACTGCTAACTGGAGACGCAGCATTAAGAGTTCTCAAAATATTCCTCCAACAAGTGACGTCATTCTTCATATCCATATATCTTTGTTTTTCTCATTTTTTGACCTGCTTCAACCCTTTGCTTCAAGTTTACTTCATATATCTCTGGAAAATATTCCTTTCCACAGATCCGGATTAACATCATCTACGCGATCTGACCCTTTTCAAAATTCACACCAGCTATTTTAATAAAACCTGAAGAAAGGGCGATAGTATGTAAAAATCTCATTCTTGTAAGAACACACGTAGTAGCCAATCTGATTGTAAATGCAATTGTAATTGCTTTAAGTGAACTGTTGTCTGTACATTGCAAACCTGCTTATATACTGCTCAGATGATGCTTATAATGATTAATGCATGGATAGCACCAATGACGAAACTGCTACGTAATATGATATGATGTTTGTAAAAAGAGGGGTTAGAGATTTTTTTCCATACGACAAATATCATTTAAGATAAAATTGATAATATATTATTTAAAAGTGCAATCTTCTAGATGAAATTCACTATAATGTAAGGTTAATAAAATATCGTATAGTCTTAAATGAATTTCCATCGTAAAAACATGTTGACAGAAGCAACATGTGGAGGAATTACTTTTTAAACCTCAATTTTGTTTAAATCGTAGAAAACTGAAGCACATCTTGACATGTTTAAAATATTTTTTGAACACGTAACAATGCACAGTGCCATTTGGAAAGTAAGGGGTTACTATTTGGTACCATTTCTGACAGGGGACAGTTATGAGTTGAATTGTTAGACGTGTGTTTATATTACATTTTAACTTACGCGGTTTAGTACTGTTGTGACAACAGTAAACGGAAGGAATTTAAAAGTCTAGCACTTTGAGGGAAGATACTATTAGAGTAGAAAGTTTTCAGCATCTAGGGACCTCGACAGTTAAGGAGTGGGATTTTGCGGCTTGTTGGGTTAATTGGTATATGGACGTGAAAAGGGGCATTAGTGAAAGAATCTCATCAGATCACATTCTATTAAAGTATTTATAAAGTAGGCAAAAAGGATACGACATTGTAGTGTTGGGACAGAGGTTAGGGGTTGATCAACAGTGTGAGACCTATTAAGTAAGAAACTCTTTGGGAATCATCACTAAAAGTAAAAGGGTAATGATATTGGAATCATCCCAGAACAACAAATCTTCCATACATAGAAGAATTGTGATGTTGTAAAGATATAGGATGGTATCTGGCGTGAATAATTTTCTAGCACGGTTAAGGGAACCCATCTTTCTTTTGAAGCCTTGGCAATGACCTTAATGTATTTATTCCATTTCATGCCTGTATATGTTAAGCCGAGGATTTTGAAAGATCAACTTTCAGAGCATTGTTTGGCAAGACAATCCTTGGTTGAGAAGGAATTTGTAGTTGTTTAAGAAAATAAGCTTGGTTTCAGTAGAATTAAACGTTACTACGAATTTACAACTTAGTTTTACTACAAATTTAAGCTCGTTTTCGAGCGTTTCTATCATTGCTTAGAGTATGTGGACATTAGTTTTCTTTTTTTGTTGTTTTTTAACCTTTATCTATTATAGAGCATGCGTTTATCAGCAAATATACCCATCTCAGACACAATTTTATCAGTGAAGTCTTTTATAAATATCAGGTCAGTCAAGGTTCGGGGATCGATCACTGGGACACACCTGCGTTAATAATAATAATATTGAGGACAACTTCGATTTTTGTATTTTCTAGGAATTAACTGATTATTATGAAGATTCATCCAGAAATAGCATATAATTTTATTCTCATGATAAGCCCTTCATGCCAACCATTTTTTTTTAGATTTTGGATATCTCTAAGGATGCAGTTCTAGCAACCTTTTCCTTGGTTCACAGACTGCAGTAGAATGCACTTGCCTAAATTTATATTGTTAGTCATAAAGAAGCTGAATATATACAGAATGATGGACTAGGACTGGATTGATTAAAGACTAAAAGATTTTACCGACGAGACGAAGAAGCTAATAGGGCGATAATTGAGCGGATCAATTCTTGAATTAGAATTCTTGAATGCTGTAACAATGGAGACAATTTTCCAGATACCAGGTTAGCAAGACTTAGCTAGCCATTTTTTTAAGCATTTTTAGAGGACAATGGCTAGAACAACAAAACATTTCTTAATTAAATCAGGTCCACACACCTTGGAGCTTTTAGTTTTTTATGATATCATTTAAAATTAAATTTAAATTAAATTAAAATTTTAAACTAAATTTCAAAGTTTGGTCTTAATGTTGCCAAATACATCCTTAATACATATTTATTAAAATGTAATTAGCAAGATATATATATATATATATATATATATATATATATATATAACTACTTCATTTACTCACATAAAATTGATATACGAAAGTATAAATTTATGTGTAAACTTTAAGTATTTACTTCAAAAGTGCTCAATACGTAGGTAGAGATAGTTTGTAAGTTATAAAATATATATGGCGATTATCTACACTGGATATTCCGTGTTTCATCCATTCTAGGACTCTTCAGGCTTATATATATATATATATATATATATATATATATGTGTGTGTGTGTGTGTGTGTGTGTGTGTATGTATGTATGTATGTATGTATGTATGTATGTATGTACGTATTTATGTATGTATGGTGTAGTAATGCGCCACCAGAAAAGAAAACCCAGCCATAAAATCTTTAAATAGGGAAACAACATTGATGAGGGTATATTATTACTTCAGATCAATTAAAATGAAACCGATACATCCCCACCGTGACAACCTGATCAGGCGGGATCATACGCCCCTCCTCCTCCTCCCTCTACCTTTCACGTCTACTCCTTTTTTTACCACACTTCTCTCCAAAATCTCTACACTCAACATTAAAAAACTATACACCTCCTTTTCCTTTTCGAGTGTAAACCACACCCGAATATAAGTTTTTATATAAAACGAATAAACATTCATTCTCGTTTTAATCACCTTTCTTTTCCTAGTCTGATAAAGTGGGTGTCTGTAAAGTTAGATTTCACTGAAACATGTATGCACACATGTAAGCAATAATGTTTGTATAATAAACAGAATATATATATATATATGTATATATATATATATGTGTGTGTGTGAGAGAGAGTGTGTGTGTGTGTGAGTGCGTGTGTATGTAATTAAATAAAGTAACGTTTGATTGTGGAATCAGCTACAAGAAATACGTATATTCCACAGTCATATTTCATCGTGGTTTGCTTAATCTGTGTTAGTCATTACAATTCATGGTATTTGCGTTGTGCCCCAAGCGATTGTGGCCCAGGCGATTGTGGCACAGGCGATTGTGGCCCAGGCGATAAGTTAATCGCCACGGTAGAAATTAACATAAAAATCTCTGATTTGATATCAATTATTTTGAGATTATTTTATATTATTTTGTCAAATGCTTTTCAGTTATACTATTATCAACTTTCAGATTACTCGGCGTTTCCGGATATTAAACCTCATGTTAATTTTTTAAGGTCAAGGTCAAAGGTTAAAGTCATATTTGGTGCGGTTCTTCATAGACTCCCCCACTTTGCACGATAGTTAGGATTCACCACCATTTCTGGTTGGGGTGTTTATGCAGAGCCCCACCAATTATGACATTAACCTTTGACTTTGATCTTAAAAATAGTATGCCCCATTCCTATGTCGGAGACCATCATCATGCCATGTCAGGTTTGGTCATGATATGTTCAGTGGTGTAGTCTGTAGGGGAGTATTTATACATAGGTTCTGACCTAACTTTTCATCATAACCGTGAAAAATGGTGTGCCCCATCTCTAGAATGGGAGAACATCATCATGCCAAGTTTGGTCATGATCGGTCCAGTGATGTGGGCTGTAGAATAGTTGTACACACAGAAACACACACACACACACACACACGCTTACGAACATTAGTACTAGATTGTCACAGAATAATCTATTATTAATAGAGATTTGGGATCTGTCTTTCTGAAAGCGAACCTATACTATTACCTCTATGAATGGTACTATCATAAAACGATTTCAGACTACTGTACACCACTTGACTGGTCCCTCCTCGCCAATCTTTCACGATAAACCCCCGTCTAGCTGAAACCACCGTTAAAAAGTTTCCCCACTCTTTAACTGTGCCTAATCCAAAACGTAGATCCCACGAGCAAAGCTTCTTTGTTAGAAGTGAACACCAGTGAAACTCCTCTCTTTCCTCTGCCTGTTTCCCACCTAACTACAACTTGGATGTCTTCAAGTCCAACATACCACAAATGCCTGATGAAGCGCCCCCTTTAGTAAGACACTTTATCAAATCTCCAATACTAACGATTACTACGATTACTGTACACGCAATAACCCTTATCCCTGAGTGGCTTCCGAGCCTTAATAAGTGGTGGCTTCCATGTAAAAAAAAGTCTGTTCTATTTCTATGAGAAGGCTCTACAAGGAATTACATGTCCCTATCGAGGGCGTGTAGCATATGTTCGTTCGCCATGATATTATTCTCCCAGTAATTCCTCAATTTTATTTATGTTTGGTTGTGGAGATGTTTTAATGTACAATTTTTGTGCTCTTGATATCATACCTCAAGGGATTACCTACTAATCTTTGGAGTGGTAGCTTTTTTTCTGTTCTTTTTTCATGATAGCATTCTTTTTAGGATTACTTTCCATTTTTACGAAAAAGCCTGTAAAATCACGTTGGTTGTCAGGAGATAATTCTCCCAGACATTAATATCCAGTTCCGGTGGTTAGCGTACACTACAAAAAACAATGTCACAATTTGTTGTTAGAAACTAATGATTATTTTATATATACTAGAGACTATGTATCACCTATTGGAAATTATTTCTCTTGGTATTAACAATAATATCGATATTTACATTAATTATTGTAATATGCTTGTCAAATTTTATTCTGGGAACGCCCAAAATCAGTTCAGAAAGAATGCAGAAAAAGGACGGAAAAGATCCGTATTATTTGAGGAAACATGTATAAAATAATGTTTGTTTTCATCATACATCTGGATAACTTAGAAGTGTAGCGTGTAATTATCTTCCACGATACTTTCTTGTTTGCAAGAGTGAATATTAAATTAGAGAGACGCTGGTTGTGGATGTTATACTTACGTTTGCCTCCGCGTGCAGGAACTGACGTTCTCGTCATCATCGTTGTCGTCGTCGTCATCTTCGTCGTGGTACATTCATGTCAAGCTACAAACATCACAGGACAGCAAACACGTAGCGCCGCCTTTGTTGTAGGAAGAGACGACGCGAGAGAAACGTCTTTTTCGTTTCTGTGTTGTCTTAAATCAAAGGAAAAGAAATGATGTTACAAAAAGATTCACTAGTATTTGCTTTTGTTTTTGTATTGTTTAATTTAACTTAACAGCTATTTTCGAGCGCGTGAACAATACAAAAGAAAATGATAGAAATTGAAATCTGGCCTCTCCTTTTCAAGATTACTTTCTAATTCTGATGATTATAAAACCGCCTGCTTCTGACTTTGTAGGTTTCGGCTTGTTTTTTGTCTTCATGATGTGAGTGTAGTTGTATGTAATGCATATATTTGCGTATATGTCATATACATATATATATATATATATATATATATATATATATATATATATATATAGCGATCAAGCTATACTGAATATTCCGCGTTTCATCCACTCTAGAATTCTTCAGGCATCCTAGAGTGGATGAAACGCAGAATATTCAGTGTAGCTTAAATCGCCATATATATTTTATAACTTACTAACTAGCCCTACCTACATATTGAGCACTGTTGAAGTAAATACTTAAAGTTTACGCTAAATTTATACTTTCGTATATTAATTTTATGTGAGTAAATGAAGTATATATATATATATATATATATATATATATATATGTGTGTGTGTGTGTGTGTGTGTGTGTGTGCGCGTGTATATGTGAGTATTAAAACAGCATTCCTTCTTTTAAGCATGTTTGATTTAACAATATGGGCAATTCCTGCCTACATATGTGATTTATATACTTTCCAATTTTCTTATGATTTTTTTTTTCTTTTTACAAAGGCTTCACCACATTATCAAGGCCCAGAGACCACTCAAGGATAAGGGTTAAAGAGTGTACAGTAGAAATTGGTCAATATAGTAATCATTAGTAATGAAAATTTGGTAAATTTAATAACTTATATGGAACGGCTCATCAAGAACTTATTTACTTTAGACTTGAACACAACCATATTGTAGTCAGCCGGAAAGCAGGAAAACGGAAGACAATTCCACAGGCGTGCAGTTCTAAGAAAGAAGCTTTGTTCATGGAATCTACGTTTAGGTTTAGGCACAGATAAAGAGTGGGGGAAATTAGTGATAGTGTTTACAGCTAGATGAGTGTTTCTTGTGAAAGTTTGGCGAGGGGGGACCATAGATTGAAGCTCAGTTGAACACTTTCCATGAAAATAACGATACATCAGAGACAAACTCGCAACATCTCTTCTGTGAGATAGAGGTTGCAAGGAGGAGAAAAGGACATCTCCTACGAGGCTACGAAGTCTATTTTGAACTCTATCAAGGCAGGACAAGTCCTTTCTAGCAGCTCCTGCCCAGATGTGGCAACAGTATTCCATCCTTGGACGTACCTGGCTCTTATATAGGTAGAGAATAGCATCAGCAGTGAGATATCTACTGGATCGATAGAAAGATCCCACCATTTTTCCAGCGGCCCCGGCAACAGATTTGATATACGTGTTCCATTTAAGATCAGGAGTAATGGTCAAGCCCAGAAGCTTGTCAAAACTTGAGGCCTCCTGAAGATGAGAGCCATTCATTTCAAATGATGACAAATGTGAATTAGAATGTTGATGATGTAAAGAGAGAAGCTTGTTTTTAGATGCATTAAAAGTAACCAGCCACTCCTTCCCCATTGTACTACGTGCTCAAGATCAGAGGAGAGAGAATTGGAGAGAACTTGGTCGTTTACTGTCTTAGATGTGGTACCATAAATGGTAGTGTCGTCAGCATAAATGTCCACAAACGATGTAAGGATATGACTCGGAAGATCATTAATGTATATCAGGAAAAGAGTTGGGCCCAGGATGGATCCCTGAGGGACACCGGCATTAATACTGTGAGCTTCTGATTTTTGCCCCTCAACTACTACTCTTATGAACCTATCAGAAAGAAACGATTTAATAATTGAGAAGTCTTTTCCAGCTATACCATAGCTAGCGATCTTATGAAGTAAACCTTTATGCCATACCCTATCAAAGGCTTTAGATATGTCAAGAGCAATTGCCCTAGAAAGATTGCCACCGTCGAGAGATTTGCTAATCCTATGCGATATAACTGTAAGGACATCTGCTGTAGATCTAGCAGAACGGAAACCATATTGAGTGTCACTAAGAAGGTTATTTTTGTTGAGATGTTTGATTACTTCTGTAATGGAGAGAACCATGGCTGGCTGTTAGGTTTTTGCTGAAACTTTTTAGAGGGTATGAAATGGTCAATACCTACAATTAACCATTCAGTTAGGTCTAATACTATAGAGGACACATCCTTTTTAAACATGGAATGCAGAGGTAGATCAGATATAAATGTACGGAAGCTATCCCAGTCAGCCTTAGTGTATCGATATACTGTACGATGAAGAGGTACGTCTGGGGACTTATTACATTTCATTTTTATCTTAATTGATACAACAGAGTGGTCGGAAGATCCAAGAGGCGACAGAACAGAAACTGAACATAGTTCAGGGCAAGTTGTGAGAAAAAGGTCTAGTAGGCTCGCATACTGGCCGTCATTATCGGGCACACGGGTAGGTTCCTGAACAATCTGAGTGAGGTCATAGGCAATGGAGAAATCATGACAGAACCTCCCCTCATCATCGGTCTTGTTTGAGTAGGTCAACCATTCGACGTTGTGAACATTGAAGTCACCACATACGTGAATGTTAGCTGAAGGATAAGTAGAAAGGACTTGGTCAATTTTCTCAGATATGCTTTGAAATATAGTAACTCCGCTGTTGTGGGGGCGATAGAGAGTAAATATAAATGCAGTAGTGTGAGCTAAAGCAACCCGGAAGCACATATAGGGTAAGTTAGGATCTTCCCTGGAAATGTCCCTCCCACATGGAAAGCTATCTTTAATATAGGCACATATTCCATGCCCATGGCGATCTTGGGGGTCAGATTTAGAAGTTAAGTTAGAGTATCCTGAAATTGCAAACTCATCTAGGGAAATAGCCTGTCCAATGCCAGTTTCACTTAAAAATAAAAGGTCTGGTTTAGTCTCCTGTAATTGGGTTTCAACCTCTGGAAGGTTAGAACGAAGACCCCTGATGTTGGAGAAGGAGACATGGTAGTAGGGGTCTTCGTTGGAAGTTGGAGAACCGGGTTTAATCGTGTATTTTTTCTTGAAACTTGTCATGATTAAATTTTGGAATTTGTGGACTAGGTCGACAGATTTACTTAGAGCAGGACAGAGAGGGGAAATTAAGAGAGAAAAAGAAACGAAGATTTTTTTTTATTTGTAGCTAATGATAAGGTAAAGCCGTAACAATTACCCACTAGTATGGCATCGAGAGGCCCCACCAGAAGCTACTGCATGGTCCAGAATCCATTCACTAAATGGCAATACAGCAGCCCCAGTACTTTGCACCTGCTGATAGGACAGCCTCCTTAGTGGTTAATCCAAGGTTCGGGTCCCTGACTATCAGGCGGATAACGTCAGCCCAGACAAAACGTTTACCTCCAGCACCCTTACTAGTGACATGGCTACAAGGATAGACATAGAAACAGAAAATTTCCGCCATCTCAGCCAACTGTTCGCAAAAATACTGCCAACCTAGAAAACAGCTTTTTCTTCTCCCTTTGTCCGAAAAATCACTCATTTAAAAAATGAGGACTGAGGGACAAATAAGAAGAAGCGAGAGTAACAGGAGCTGCCGATAACGCACCCACAATGCGTTTTCTAATCTCCATTAAAAAAAAAAAAACTATTAAGTATTGTACTTAGTAAAAGTCCAACAGACCTGTTTAAGGGAAAGTATGGTGATAGATTCCCCTCACACGAACTAAAAATGAGTATAATTCGTAATTTTTGCTATCAACTTGGTAGATATATAAACATATGTACGAGGGGGGAAAAAAGCTAGCATTTAATAAAACAGAAATACACAAATTAAATACTGAAATAAAATGGAGTTGTTAATATTTTAAATCTAAAATAAAAAGCATGATTGAAATCACTTATCTCAACAAAAACAATTCCGTCTCCAAATTGCAAACTGTATTGAAAGAAATTCAGTTAGTAGCGTTCAAAACATTTTTTTTTTAAATTAGCCGTTAAAAGAAAATCGTGATTTTATTCTGAACTTAAGCTATTAACGTTTTAAGAAGCTTACGATATAAAAGAAAAGGCTGATGGGGGGGCTCTTCCGAAAGTAAGTTGGTGCCGTTATAAGTAATTTCGAGATAAGATGGAAGCCGGTATTGGACTAGAAAAAAGCTAGCATTTAATAAAACAGAAATACACAAATTAAATACTGAAATAAAATGGAGTTGTTAATATTTTAAATCTAAAATAAAAAGCATGATTGAAATCACTTATCTCAACAAAAACAATTCCGTCTCCAAATTGCAAACTGTATTGAAAGAAATTCAGTTAGTAGCGTTCAAAACATTTTTTTTTTAAATTAGCCGTTAAAAGAAAATCGTGATTTTATTCTGAACTTAAGCTATTAACATTTTAAGAAGCTTATGATATAAAAGAAAAGGCTGATGGGGGGGTCTTCCGAAAGTAAGTTGGTACCGTTATAAGTAATTTCGAGATAAGATGGAAGCCGGTATTGGACTAGAAAAAAGCTAGCATTTAATAAAACAGAAATACACAAATTAAATACTGAAATAAAATGGAGTTGTTAATATTTTAAATCTAAAATAAAAAGCATGATTGAAATCACTTATCTCCACAAAAACAATTCCGTCTCCAAATTGCAAACTGTATTGAAAGAAATTCAGTTAGTAGCGTTCAAAACATTTTTTTTTAAATTAGCCGTTAATAGAAAATCGTGATTTTATTCTGAACTTAAGCTATTAACGTTTTAAGAAGCTTACGATATAAAAGAAAAGGCTGATGGGGGGGGGGGTTCTTCCGAAAGTAAGTTGGTGCCGTTATAAGTAATTTCGAGATAAGATGGAAGCCGGTATTGGACTAGAAAAAAGCTAGCATTTAATAAAACAATTTCATTCCTTCAAGCAATAGCTGGCTGATATAACTGCCAGAGTAACTTTAGGCCCGAGTACTCTCAGATTCACAAAGTTCTTAGCAACCCTCATGGATTTCCGGGCTCGATAAACTCTCAAAATTCCTCACTCGAGCGGTCTCGAGTGAAACTTTGTCAGTGTTTTGTGTTACTCGTTGCGCCCCCGCTGTACATAGAGTAGATAAATTCTCTCTTGATTCGATTACGTCATATAGAAAACTAGATGCTATCTCTCTAGGCTTGACGGCATGTACTTGTTATGCAGAGGCTAAATAGACTCTCACTTTGTTCAGTGGTGTGTCTCCGCTATATAAAAGAATAAATGGGTCGACTACGTGGTTGGCAGACGTTCTTTAATGTAACTTTTCAAACAAAATCATAACGGACGCCAACAATTGTATTAAGTTTGATAGATATATATTTGAGGAAGGAACTTTAAAGAAAATTTACAGAATAGCGATCTTAAAGAAAGAGGAAATAGGAAATAAAAAATTGAAATATAACAATCAAGCCATCACACAAATTATATATTTTTTCTATCCTTTTTTCTTTTTAGTTCGTCAATTGTCTTAACGCCACCATCTAAGTTACCGCGGTCACTATGAGAAAGGTGGGGAGAGAAAATAGATAGAATGACAGCGTAAAACTGGCTTAACTTTCAACTTCACATACTTGCATCTACGTTGTGGTCTGGGTTGGTGCTTTCACGTCAACAAACAGGAAAAATTATTTTCATGAGAAAAGTTTCTTTTACTTCGGATCAACAACTCGTCATTCAGTTCGAACGAGATTCCTCTTCTAGGCAGTATATTCTGGAGAGGAAGTTCCTATTATTATTATTATTATTATTATTTGCTGCTATTTACTGTTCTCTCGATGTTTGACAGAGTCATGTCGCATTCCCAGTTAAGTGGCTGGGTTAAGGCGAAATCCCACTCATCATAAACCAATCAGAGAGTTCCACTTCATCTCCGACTCTCAATTATTAGTCCGCCCCAATCAGCAGGTGCATTCACCTTTCATTGTGAAATTCCCTTATTCTCACGGACCAATGCCCGAGACAACTTTGGAGTCATTTTGACCTCAATTAAAGTGACTGAGTTTTAACCATAATAATTCTCTCTGCTTTTAGATTAAGAATTTATGAGGTAAAAACATTCGCAAGTTTGCACCCATGGTGCGAGTATGTCGGAACTTTAACCGACCAACAAGGCATACAAAAACATAAAAAAAAAACACTGGCTCAATTATAATCCTTTGGATCTAGAATAACCCTTCCTAGGTTCAATCCCTGGGAAAATAGGGTCGGTTCGCCGTCACTTTTCACTGTTCCGCGAAATCTTGGTATATTTTACGCTAGGTATGCGATTGTATCACACATTGTGTAGGTACATATAACGATGATGTTTTTTTAATTAATAGTAATACTTCCGTTCTCATAATATAGACAGTTTTAATTACTGCGCTTCGGGGGATTTTAGCTCAAACACAAAGTCAACTTTAAATGAATAAGTGGTGTTCAACTCTTAGATTACCCGTAATGAACACCAGTTTAAGGCTAATTAAATTAAGTTATATTAATACCGAATAAGGGGTTATAAACAGTAAAAAAATCAGATAATATTCAACAACTGACATCAGAATTTTGCGTTGTGCTGAGGCTAACTTCTTATTCTTAATTTCTTGAAAAGTTATAAAAGGTTTTGCAACATTATTTTTGCTTTAATAACTCTTAATAACTAATTTTAAACCTTCAAACAGATGTGAGCAGAACTTCCGTTTTCTTCAGTTTTGTCAATGATAAATTAGTCATAATAATTACTACCAGACAGGGGATTCGAACCTCAAGATCTATATTGTGTTTTTCGTTATAAAATATCTAGGTAAATTACTTTTACACGTTCATAGCTATAGTCATACTTTATTTCCCTCTTATTAAAAGACAAAAAAGAAACGATGGAAGACTTCATATCAACTATGGCACAAATGTGGAAATGTCAAATAGATAAATGCAACAATTGCAAGGAAATATCAAATAGATAAATGCAACAATCGTAAGGAGAACGAAGAAAGATATCAGGAATAACAACAGAAAATGAAAGAAAAAATTCAAATACTATTAGCAACAAAATAAAAGAAAAAAATCAAATATTATTAACAACAAAAGAAAGCAGGCTTGTCAGTACAAATTTTATCAAATACAACCTAAATTTTGGAAAGTAAGATAGCATTCTCAAAAAATGCTATTGACAAGTTCAATTTATTTCCGATGGAAACAAGATTTGCACCAGCTAGTTTAGAATGTACTAAGACATGTATAGCATTGATTGTATGAATTGGGCGGACTCCAAAAAGGTTTGCTTATTTCTTTGAAAACTGGGATCCACATAACACAACAAATTCGTGTATTACATTTTACCGTGAAAAACGTGTGACTTTACTTTTTCCGAAACCTAATAACCCTTTACAAAACTTTTCAACTCAAAAGCGTTGTTATTTTGTAAGTGGGTGAAATGCTGAAATTTAATCTAGAAATATGACGACATTTGAATTCAAAGTCAACAAACATTTCGACGATTTTAAATTAGCTACACTATGTGCGTACGATTACAAATGTCTGATATTCGTACTAGGATTTGTATCAAACAAAGGCTTTGAAATTTGTCCCAGAGTTTTTACTAAATTACTTTACAAAATTTATTGAAAGACTGTCAACGAGTCATTGGCGTTAAAAAGGGTTTCAATGAACATTGAAGAATCCCGCATCGCGTACTCAAGATACATAAAAGAAAACATAAAAAGGACATTATTTTTTGTGCGCACAGATAATACAATTCTCTGAAAATAAACGTGAGTCACAACGAAGTACCTGTTAGGATGCATAGCCCTGCATTGGCATAAAGAGTGTCCATACATAACAGAAACTTACGTGATAAATGATAGACGTAGACATAAACAGCTCAATTCTTAGAGAAAAGGACAAAATTAAAAGTCGATGTGACACAAGAAAAAACGAATAAGATGATAAAACATATGTAAATATATCCAGGGAAAATATTAAATGAAATCTTAAAGCTTAAGTTAGATTCGAGATCTGTCATAAATTTGCATCCGTGGAGAAGACTAAATGAACCTACCGTATCTCGTAAAATAGCCAGAACCGCGACTAGGTCCAAAATGGATTTAAAAGACGAATTAACCTCTAATGTAAATATAACGGTACAACAAAGAAATTAAAAATGTTATATAAATAAAATATATGAAGTCCTCTTTGAGACAAATTGGATTCACCTATTCAATTTGTGGGATTTGCTAATATACATTTTGTTTAAATGTAAGGTCTATAAAGACAGAGAAGGAAATTAAAGGAAATTAAAAGAACGTTTCCCTGAATTCCTTTCAGCGGGTCTGAGGAAATGCACAAAAATATCAGCCACATTCGGACTCAAAGATAATATGCAACCAATACTCAAGAAAAAAAGATAAAGAAATGTACCGGTCGCCTCATTAGAGAAAATCAATGAGGAGCTTGAAAGGAAAATGTCGGAATCCTATCAAAAGCTGAATTTAGTCAATGAGCAGCTCGTACCGTCTATGTTAAAAAACAGTCAAAAGAAATGCAAATTTGCGCTGACCACAGCACAGGCTTGAACTGAAAACTAAAAGACTATAATTACTCATTCTCTATCCCTGAAGATGTTCTCACTAACCTAAACGGATAAAAGATTTTCTTAAAAGTCAGTCTTAAGAAAACATGTCTTCAAATTACAGTCGAAAGAATACTATCTTTACAACATCATTTCAATTCTAATGTTCAATTTTTGTGCTAATAAGAAAATTTTTCATTACCTACATCTATTTTGCTATTTCTTCTGATGAGATGAGCCATTCATTGAAAATTCATTGAAAATTCATTGGAAATTCATTGGATAAGGAAAAGACTTTAATAATTATTTGTGCTCCTTTGTCAAACAATTTTTGTTGTAATTCTACATAATTGGACTCAGAATTTCCATTTATCTTATTGCGCTATCTTGCATATTGAGCTTTCTTTATCTGCTTGGGTTCCTGTAAATATTGATACTAATATTAATTCGGACCTTATGTTTACAGTATTACACATTCTCTGATCTTACAGCATTTCAGTATGTCATGTAAATTACACACACACAATATATATATATATATATATATATATATATATATATATATATATATATATTTGTAGTAATCGACATACAGTCCTGTTTCGTCGTATCACAACTCATCAGTGCCGCTAGACTAGCATCTCTCCCAAGCCAAGGATTGAACCTAGAACCGTTGTGTTGACAGTCGGCAGTTCTCCCACTCGACCATGGAATTGGCGCCCGTAAATAACTCGTCTGAATGTCTATTTAAATAGACACCCGCCACCACTTTTATAGTGCTCAATTCGCCTGTTCGTAAACAAACAAACAACGAGCTTCGCATTTTCATATATATATATATATATATATATATATATATATATATATATATATATATTAACTAATATTCAAATATTTTTTCCGGTTTATATATATTAATTATATACACACACAATATATATATATATATATATATATATATATATATATATATATATATATATATATTGTGTGTGTATATAATATATATATATATATGAATATATATATATGTGAATATAATATATATATATATATATATATATATATATATATATATATATATATATATATATATTAACTAATACTTAACTAATATTTCCCGGTTTATAATTTTAGCAATCAATATAATCTTTAACAATCAGTATCCATCAAATCCCTCTGCTCAGTGAATATGCAATCTACGCCATTTATCTTTAACTTTCCTTTACATGTGGCCACCATCCGCCTCATATTATATTATCCACTTCTATCTCTTACAGCTCATAGTCTATCGCAAGCCCCCAGCTAACGAAAATTCGCCTACCTTAGTATAATACCACCAAGTTGCCCCCTCACCCTTCGTCCATCGCACTCCCGTGTAGCAGATACATTAATGTTCCTCAATTATAGCCCTAGATAGAAGTCACATTGAAATGTTTGCAACCTAACCCCGTAGCCTCTCTTCTGATAAGAAGCATGAGGCTTCGAAATACCTAGGTATGAAAAGCATATAATACGTTCCCAATTACTTTGTCTCCTTGTTATAATGATAAATAATTTTATATATACCAACATATGACTGTCCATAATTGCTGTATATATATATATATATATATATATATATATATGTGTGTGTGTGTGTGTGTGTGTGTGTGTGTAGAATATAATATTATATATATATACTTGGTTTGTTAAAGCACAGTAATTATTTATTATTGTTATAAACCTCTATTTAAAATGTCATTGAGTTTATTCTGCGTGTTAGGTCTTCTGTCTTTATTCGACTTCATTCCGATTCTGAGTAGTTAATTACCTTGTCTATATTTCAGATTACACCTTTACATATTATAGCAATATAATACGTTGAGTGTACTATTAAAATATACTAAAACACATTTAAACTGTCCATGATAGCAAGGATATAACTCGGGTTGGACACGTGAATGGAGTGTGCAGTGTGTATTAAAGAAGCTCTGTACAAAGTAAAATTATTTTTATTCGATACCGACTGATCAGGTGATATTGTTATAAAGGAAGAAAAAATAAAACAACGAAAAGTTGAGCGAGAAAGAGGGATAAGGAAATAGAGAGAGAGGGAGAGAGAGAGAGAGAGAGAGGAATGTGTGTGTGTGTGTGTGTGTGTGTGTGTGTGTGTGTGTGAAAAGCGACGGAATGATAAATGAAATAAAGAAGTACATAGAATAAAGTAAAGGTGACTAAAGAATCGAGTGCTTTTGAGACAATTTGAAATGGGAGGCGCGTATACTTGACATCTCAACATTTTTCTTTCGTATCATTCCAGACTATTCAGCCAAGCATCAATTTGTCTTCATCATTTTTCAAAGATTTACACCTTCACTCTTTTCCTCTCATTCTCCAATATTATTTACTGTTTTTCTTTGTGCATTTTCAATCCTATCCTTCTTCTCTTAGTCTAATTTCATTTTTCTTCTTCGTTTTTGACTTTCTTTTTTGAAACACACTCTGCTTCTGTCTTCTCTTCTGTCTTTCTTTCATCGACTTTCGCTCTCTTCCCCTCTCTTCCCATAGTATTTCTTATATCAGATTCTCTCTTTCTTTCTCTCTGTGTCATTGTTTACTTTCTGCCTCTCATTTTATACAGGGTGACCCCCCCCCCAAAAAAAAATAAAACAGAGGACATTCACTTGTTTTTAGAGCATTTTACAGTCAACGGAGAAAAACAGGCCAAAGACCCTAGTGTTTTGATGTGATGTTTTGAATATAATAAACTAGTTCTGACCAAAGTTTCATTTCATTGGAACAAAACACTAAGAAACGGGGCCTAATTAGAATTGGGGCCCGTTTGGGGGGGTCACCCTGTATCTTCTCATGCTGTCACTCTATTCCTGTCCCGTTCAGTCATTCTTATTTCTGTCCTTCTCTGTTTTTTCTACTCTGTTTCTCTCTATCTCTCCCCCCCTCTGTTTCTCGTGCTTACTCTTTGATTTTGGCTTCTCTCTCTCTCGTTTCTATATTTCTTCTCTATCGTCCCCTCTTAAGCCACCATTTTCTTTCTTCCTATCTCTTCCCATATCGCTTTTTCTTTCGTTATTCTTATTCGGCATTTTTTGTCTTCATTTAGCACAATCCTCCTTCATCTCTCTTCTTCTCGTTCGTTGTTTTAAACTGTCTCTCCTTAACACACTTTCTTCTTCTTTTATAACTATTTCACTATTACGACATTAATACATCTGATCAATGTCTCGTTTTTTTCGCACAATATGTATTTCGCTGTCTGACTCACTCTTACTTTTAATTTAATGCGAGTTATCTTTTCTTACCGATACAATGTCTCTCTTAACTCTACCAAACTATTCTTAAAACTCATATACTGCATATTAAAAGTCTGCTTCCCCATGAAAGTAATTATAGGTCATTATTTTTGTATATATAAAAAAAATTATATAACCCAGAATAAGCACTCCGGATTGAGACAGAAACAATAATTGCCTTAAACTAGAAGGATTTCTCAATCACTGATCGATGACTGAAAGGTGCTATATCTGTGCTTAAATCTAAACGCAGATTCCATTCACAATGTTTTTCTTAGCTAGATCTGATCGCCTGTGGAACTCTGTAACGCTAGGCTGCTTTTCAACTGACTACAACGGGGTCATCTTCAAGTAAAGTCTGAACAACTGTATTGACCAATAAATAATCAAATTGTACTTAATTTTCACTACTATCGATTACTACGTTGCTGTCCCGGTGACCACCGTGCACTCATTAAACTTTATGATTGAGTGGTCTTTGGGCGTTGATAAGTAGTGACTCCCCGCTCTTTCTCCCCCCTCTCTCTCCATAAAAATATATATATATATATATATATATACATTGTTTTTAAAATATGATATTGTTTTTAAAATATAATTATCCACTGACCTGTGTTTCGCCGTCTACTACTCATCAAAGTGGCTAGATCTAGCGATATACGAAATCCAGTAGAGTATATATATATATATATATATATATATATATATATATATATATATATATATATATATATATATATATATATAATTCCACAGCCAAACAACGTCGCAGCCCACAATAGCCATGACAGTCAAAGAACCGGTTCTTTGACTGTCATGGCTCTTGTGGGCTGCGACGTTGTTTGGCTGTGGAATTCTGCATTATATATATATATATATATATATATATATATATATATATATATATATACTACTGGTAGGACACCGATACAATTAGATTTCTGTTTCTGTCATTCTGTTTCATTCTCCCTCATTCCTCGCTTCCCCTTTCTCTTTTTATTTCATCTTCTCTTTCTAGTAATTTATCAACTTTTGACTTCTCCAAACTATCCCTTAACGTTTTTTTTTCAGCAGATCTATGTGTACCATTGTGTTTTTCCCGCCGTCCGTATCTATCTATCTATCTATCTATCTATCTATTAATATCTTTGATTCGCTGTATTTCTCTCTCTCTTTCTCTAATTAATTTAACACACGCCATCTCTTCAAACTTTCTCTATTTTTGTTCCACTCCTATTTAACTCTCCCACTTTTCCTTCTCTGTCCTTTTATTTCAATCGTTTTTCTCACTCTCTCTAATTATTTTCATGAACTTTCCCTCTCTCCATTTTCGCTCTTCATCTTCCTATTTAAAGCAATATATCCCTGGTTCAGTATTTTGATTTCTCCCTCACCCTCACTCTCTTTCTTCTTATTTTTCTCTATGTGTCTCATAATCTTACTCTCTCAATTTCTCTGTCTCTCCCCCTCTGTCTCTCCTAGATTATTTACCAACTCTAGACCTCTGAAAAGTATATTTTTCATTTTCTTTCTTTAACTCAATAGATATGTTTCTGTTTTTATTGTTCGCTTGTTTCTCTCACTGCATATCTATTTTTTTTTTATCTCACTATACATTTTTTGTTTTTCTTTATATATTTAACTCTCTAATTATTTTAAAACACGGCATCTCTCCATATTTTTTTCAATTCCTCTTCATTTTCTATCATTCTGTTTAATTCTCTCTCTTTTTCACTATTTCTATACTTTTCCCTCGTTTTATCTGATTGTTTTTCATATACTTTACTTTTCTAGTTACTCGTTTTTCTTTTTTGACAAAATATATCCCTATTTCTCTGCTTTGCTTTCTTGCATCTTTCTCCACTCTCTATCTCTCTTCCTCTTTCTCTCTATCTCTCTTCCTCTTTCTCCCTACTCCTCTTTCTCCATTTCTCTAGCACTTTTCTTGTCGCAGAACGTTACAACCATTTTCTCATTCCAAAGCGATCTCTGACATCCCTCATCTTATTGACTGCTGGAACGAGGAATTTGTCTCCTTTCCTCTCATCTATCAGCAGACAGCCTTCCCTATCCATGCCACACCAGCTTTCATGACGAATGAGTGAGGAAGAGAATGAGAGACAGAGAACATGGCCACTAAACCAGAGCTACATTAGCCGGACGATGTTTGATGCATGACAACTATTCCTGAAGCTGAAAAAGATGGGGAAGGCCTAGGGAGAAAGACTGGCGGGAAAAAGTGATTACGAACGAGCAAGAGAAATAATAGGGGGAAGCAAGAGAGAATGTCGGGGATATTGCGGGTGGTGATGAAGTAGGTTGGGAAGTAAGGGGAATTATGCAATTCCCAGAAGCCACCTCCTTCTACCAGCTTCCAGTCGATTCCCCTTTCGCCTGTTCTACGCGACCCCTTATTCCTTTTCTAACCCGCAACGAAATCAATGTTCTACCCTCGGCGCTAGAGTGAAATCGCGTGGGTCTTTTGACGATCACTCAGCAGAAAAATTAAAACACAAATTTCTCGGGCCAGATGAAAGGGAATAAATTATTATTTTTTGTCCTTCTTTTAAATAACGGGAGTGGGCGAGCAAGAAGTACCTGTAAAATAAAAATATACTACTACTACTACTACTACTACTACTACTACTAATAATAATAATAATAATAAGAAGAAGAAGAAGACGAAGACGAAGATGAGTAGGAAATAAAAAAGAAAGTAGATGTAGTAGTAACAGAAGAAGAAAAAAAAACTCATTAGAAGATGAAGAGAATAAAGAAGACGAAAAAGATGAAGATAGGAAGACGCAAGCTTTGTATATGGAAGATTTACAAAACCGTCTATGACAAACAAAAAACAAACAGGAAATACAACGATTTTAATACAAATCTTTGCCAGCTCGCGATTGCTCTGAAAAAATACTTAAATAAGAATTCATTCATAGGTTTGTTATGAATTTTCAAATTAATTCATTTGAATAGATTAACATTAATTATATTCATAAAAACACTGAATAATACCTTTGATACAAATTTATTACTTTTAAAATAAAACAGCAAAGAAATGAAAAGAAAGAGTAAGTATTAATTCGCCTTGACGACGATGTGTGTACGAAAGAGTTAAAAACAATTTTCTCTGTCAAATGTTTCTTTCTAGCCAACGATATTTCCATTTAAATGACATCTGTGGAAAATATTTTCAGAAATGTTTTAGTAATTTATACTTTAGTTTATTAGATAACTTTAAATAATTACTCTTTATATAACCACCACTATCATACATACATACATACATACATACATACATATACAATTACACCCACATACATTATATATATATAATGAATATATATATATATATACATATACATATATATATATATATATATATATATATATATATATATATATATATATATATATATATATATATATATATTAGCATGGAGGCCGGACTTTCTCCGGGATTGAATGTTCCACGGTCCATTATTTTTATTATTATTGAAATCACTTATTTTTCAATCAATATGATTTATTACATGCTCTAATCAAGGACTCATCGCGGTGGACCGTGAGGATGCTTGACGTGCTTCCCCGCCGTGATTAGTCCACAATACATGTTCGTTTCGGAGTCAATAAGAAACTCACTTACACACAGAAAAATTTTTTTTTTATATATAAGTAGACATTTTTACATAAAGAAAAACGATTCAGTTACAAATGAATTTAAAAAAAAACTCGCGATATCAAGGAAGCATTTGATCCAAGAACCACTACTAAACGAACAGTACAATGGTAGTTTAAGAAATTTCGTAGCGGTGCAACAGTATTTAATATGATGGACGTGGTGGTTACCCATTGGATGTTGACACCGATCAATAAAGAGCATTAATCGAAGCCAATCCAAGCACAACTATTCAAGAAAGTGCTTCTGAATTAGACTAACGTGTACGACGATTTTTAACAACTCGAGAGAGATTGGAAAAACAAAAATCTTGATAAGTGGGTGCTCCAGGAATTGAACAACAACCAAAATAAACGCCGTTATGAAGAGTCATTTTCCCTTCTCTTAAGCCATAAAAACGACCCGTTTTATGACTTGCGATAAAAGGTTGGTTCTTTACCAGCGACGTCCATCTCAGTCGTTAGACGTCGAAGAAGCTCCACGACACTCACCGAAGCAAGAGGTGCACCAAAAGAAAGCTTTGCTGACTGTTTGGTGGCTAACGACCGGTGTCATCCATTAAAGTTTTTGAATGCTGGCAAAACTATTGCGGCGAAGAACGTCAAAAAGTGGCAACAAATAGATTAAAGGCATCGGAAAGTCAACAAATGGATGAAATGCATCAGAAACTTCGACAACAACATCCAGCATTAATCAACAGACAAAGCCCGATTTTCCTCCGCGAGAATGTCCGACCGCACGTTCCCAAACAGAAGTTGAACGAATTAGGCTACGAAACTCTGCCATCTGCCATACTCTCCAGACGTTTCACTTACCAACTACCATTTTTTCAAGCACCTTAACGATTTTCTGTGGGAGAAATGCTTCAAAAGCCTAAGCGATATCGAAAACGCTTTCAGCGACTTCATCGCAAGCAGAATGCAAGATTTTTTAGTTACTGGCATGAATATACTTGCTTAGCATTGGCAAAAGTGTGTTGCTTCTACTGGTGCTTATTAAGAGCAATAAATCTTTTTGAGCTAAGACATGTTCATCTGAATTTAAAAGTTAAAATCCACAAGGACTTTCTTGTCAACCTGATAATAATAGCCCGTTTTAGTTCTGAGTGGTGCCGTTTTCTCTTCCCTGCAAAATTATTCTCACAGAAGTTTAAGCTAAACAAGTTCTTAATGAGATGGCCACTAAATTACCAAATTTCAGCTACTAACGATTACTATGCTCTTGTCCCGGTGGCCACCGCCATTAATTACATTTTCTGTTTTGACCTTGATAAGTGGTGACTCCCCTGAAAAAGAATATATTAAAATCTTTCACATTCGATAAACAATTCGCGCCAAAAGCAACATCTTAAAATGTATTAGTTGACATGTGTACATTTCCGATTTATTTCGTAGCATGTGTTGAAGTAGCATATTCTTTATGGAAGTGATTTTTCCGTTGCATCCATTTTCATTCAATAATACCAAATTCATATTGAAGTACATTTTTTTTAAAACGTCTACTCATGAAATTGTGTAAAGATCTGTTTTCCTTTTTGTTTTATAGCATCTGAAATTTCAGAATTTACTGGCACCTAATGAATCAGAACAGATACTACACTTTGTTATTGCATAAAATGGAAAATCCTCTGTCATTCTCCAATTTTTATTCTATTTCTGAGTTTTTCTACTTGTAATCGTTTCTTTATCATTATTTTGTTTTATAAAGTCCAATTATATATGTCTATCTTTATGGCATCAGAATCCTCAGAATTTACTGACAGCGAATGAATTTATTCGATTTTATGATGATGTAACTCCTTAGTGTTTGTATAACTAAAAGAAAAGCTCAGTGCATTTTTTACCCATCACTGGGCTATGACAAGAGAATATTCTTTTCATTATTTTGACACTCGGATATATATCAGTTAATATTTAATATGTTTTAACTAGACTGATGTGGTTCTCGATTGATTAGCTGTGTCTGTGTCGGATATATACACGAGAGTCAAAACAATGATAAGAATATTCTCTTGTCATAGCTCTACCTATCACTTATGTATGCAATTACAAATATAATTTTATATTTTAATTTTCCTACATTTTTACGGGGATAAGTCAGATATTGACCCGCTATTTCAGAGACCACAAACGAGAGATGCGTTGACCAAGTAATACTTATCAGAAAAATACTTAAAAAAGATTTTTCCAAATATTTTACATTTTTCCGTAATATTTTTAGTTTATTATATTTTGAAGTATAAAGGTTAAAAATCGTTAATAAAACAAAAATAAAACGTTCACTACGTACAATACTATATGGCTTCGGAAGATCGTAATCGTTCCGCAATTTTCTCTTCTTGGGACACTTCAAATCAAAATAACAACTCGTATTATTTGGATCCTTCAGATTACTGTTCTCATCCTGAGTGTAAATTTTACAACGTCTCTGTCGATGTAACCTTCGACCTTCTTTAGAATTTTTCTGTCGAGCTCGAGAATTTTTCTGTCAAACTCGAAAATTTTTCTGTTGCACTCGGGAGTTTTTCTGACGCACTCGGGAATTTTTCCATCGCACTCGGAAATTCGCACTGGAATTTCGAACGGAACGCTTTATTTTATCCACAGTTGTTCCGTCAGACATGACTGGGTAGAAAACATAAGTAATTCGCAATTGTATTTTACAGGATGGAACGATAAATGTGTCACCCTAAAGAAAACAACATTATAATTTTATTTTAAAACTACTGCTGAAAAATAACATCAGATAACTTAATTCAGTAGTAGAGCTGACATCTATTCAATGTAGCCGCATTCAGGCTTAACCATCGCCTCGATACGGGTCCAGAACTGGGAGCATGCGTTTTCCACAAGCGCCTGCGGGAGCTCGACGAATACTCGGTGGATTGCAGCCATCAGGCTAGGTTTGCTGTTGTGGGAGGTTATGTGGATGATGTTCCCGGCATAAGGCCAAACGACGTAACCCAGCAAGTTCAGGTCGAAGGAAGAGGTGAGCCAGGGGAAAAAAAAGATACAAAGTTATAGCACGCCTAAAACCAAGCCAGGGTCTCTTTGTAATTGTGGGCTGGATCTGAGTCCTGCTGCCACACTCAGAGTCTTCCAACGGCCATCTGGTTGCACCAGGGGATCACCACACTCTTCAGCACATCGAGGTACATTTTGGTGTTCACTTTCAAGCCGATTGGAAGATGTGAGGTGACATGATGTGGCCCTCACTTGAAACAACGCGAAACACCATAATTGTGGCCGTGATTTTCATCACCCTAGGCATGTCTCTCTTATCCTGATCTGCATTTTGAGGGTGTTAGCAATAGTCCTGTTGTCATAACATGGATCGGTAGAGAGCATGAGTTGTATAGCGGCGGATTTCCGATCTCGCTCGTTGAAGATTGTGCCACTCTCTGACTAGATACAAAACTCATATCGCTCTTGGGAGTTGTGCAAAAGTGGCAACTAATAGATGGTTTGCAAAAAAAAAAACAGTTTTCATCAAACGGAAGTGGAACCATGTCGTCTTTTCTAGGGCGACAATTTTATCGTTCTACCCTGTAGTATCGCTCGCACTGACATCATCTTGGTGTAATATAAAAACATCTAAGTTAGTGTAACTCCAAACTGAATTCAACCAAGTAATTTATCCACTACGCCCCGAACCTTTTGAATTATACTGTTCTGGAATTTGAACTTTTAATGTTCCGAGTGAACGAACATTAAAATAGAGTTTTGAATTACTTAGGACTTACAAGACGACAACATACTACGCCAGTGTATGAAATAAAACGTTTCGTTCGACTAAAAGATCCATAGCTCAAGAAAATATTTCTGAAGATGGACGGGGTACTTCGACAGATATGTTATGAAAATATCGATTAAGATGAAGAAATACAACATGATGAGAGAATATTAATCCTCATCTTAAAAGTTCCAAAACAAAATGTTAACTATTTAACATTTTGTTTTGTTAAACGTAATGTAGTAATAATTTCTATAAATATTTACATTTTTGTAATTTTTATACAAAAAATAAAGAGAAAGATAAAATCAATCGCTTGAGTCAGTGTGTGTGTGTGTGTGTGTGTGTGTGTGTGTGTATGTGAGCATACTCTTTGTAGTTTACAAATTTTACAGTGAATTTATAAACAATGAGAAATAACTGTGCCGTTGGTTGCGGTAGGAGGAATCAATAAATGACCATCTCTCTTTTCTATATGTGACGTCAGTAATGAGACCTTGAACAAAGAGATATTGAAATAGCAGCTTAGGACGCTCAACAAAATAAAAAAAACAAAACAGTGCAATACAAGGAGACACGTTAACGATTTATATTCCTGAGTGCCCGATATTGTAATATTTCTCGCCTTTTTTATGGATAGCAAAAAATCAGCATTGAATTGTAGATCGCTTTTTATGTAAGTTCGCAAAATATTATATAACAGTTTTAAAATACAATTGCGGATTATTTACGCTTTCTAGCCGGTCATGGCTTACGGTACAAGTGCACGCGAGCCACGAGATTAAAGAAATGGTTCCGTCTAAAAGTTTGTGCAGATTCCAGGGTGCGACAGAAAAATTAATGAGGTTGACAAGATACACTTGAAGAAGGTCGCAAATCACATCCACCTGAAAGTTGTGAAAATAACATTTAAAGTAAGAAGTAAAATCTAAATAGACAAAATCATACGAATTATCTTCTTAAAAAATTCAAAAACATATTACACACTTATGTTTTATTTTTCTCGATAATTGAACACTGTTTGTGTTCCTCTCACTAACCTCACACACGCACACACACACACACACACACACACACACATATATATATATATATATATATATATATATATATATATATATATATATATATATAAGAACGTAATTAAAGACTAAATGATAATTTACAGGAATTTATTGTTCGACGGGATATTAAAATAAGAAATATTAAGATTTCTTTAATTCACGGAGCTTTAAGATGAAGTGCACTCTTCTCATCATAGGAAAAATATTAGCAAATTATGTGTTATATGAGACTTAGATTCTAAATTACTTGTGTAAGATAACATTTAATTTTTTTATTGAATCGGCACTACATATTAGTGTAATATCCCACCCATACTTTCAAGAGAAATAGTTAAAAAAAACCTCAACCTTCAAAACTATAGATGCCGAATGTAACTAATATATTAATTGGTGATTTGCTAATGTTATATCATCATAATACACTATAAAATAGACAAAACAATATGTTGCATTTGCTATATTTAGCAATGCGAGCTACGTTCCCTTTCAGCATTTCAATATTTTTGTGAAAACGAATGTACAGACATAATAACACATAGTTTATATCAAAAACGTATATGTAGCTATGTGTGGGAAATGACTGGGGTGAATAGATACTATATATATTGAAATACACTTTTATATACTACACTGTTTTATCAAGTGTATGACTCAGATAGATATATAGATAGATAGATAGATAGATAGATAGATAGATAGATAGATATAGAGACAAGACTGATAGATAAATAATTAGAGAAAGAGAAATAGAGATAGAGGAAGAGAAGGAGCGATAGATAGCTGTAAATAGAGAGATAGATATATAGGTAGATAATTCGATGGATATATAAGTGGATAGCTTGATTAATAGATACATAGATGAATAGAGATAGAGAACGAGAGATATAGATGGATAGGGATACATAGAAAGATAGAGTTAAATAGAGTAAGGCAGACATATATATATATATATATATATATATATATATATATATAGAGAGAGAGAGAGAGAGAGAGATAGATAGATAGATAGATAGATAGATAGATAGATAGATAGATAGATAGATATGGATATAGATTAATAGATAGACACGGATTTATAATCAGGGAAACTCGAAATGAAAAGGACAGAATGAGTTAAAGACGAAGAGGAAGACCATAAATATCCACCTCAGAAAAGGAAGCAAACGAAAAAAAAAAAAAATTGCGAAAAAACTGTCCAAGTAAAATGTTTGATTGCAATCATTGTGTTCCTAATTATTTGCCATCGAAATAATTATGGAAAGTGCGTCGTTAATGAAATGATATGGAATGATTACGAGCCGAAATAATATTTGTTATTGGATAATGATCGGAATTCAGTGATTAAAGCCAAACTCTGAGACAGGAAAACCTACAAGCGTGTTACCACGATGGATTCCTTCTTGTCTTTCAACTTCACTTTACTATTTCGATATGGCGAACAATTTTTAAACGTTTTGATCGCTCGCCATTATGGCGTAATCTTATGCAATAAGGCAACGCATACATCTGCTTCTCTCGCTTAAAACATCATTCGTTCTTCTGTTTCCTCCACTCTCTATTATTTTATTCTTCATTTTTCTTCGTTTTTTTTTCTTCTGTCGTCTACTTCTTCGACGGTTTCTTTTTCTTTGCCCTCTTCCTTTCTTTCTCTTCTTTTTCATTTTTTAAATTCCAACTATTTCTCGGTCTCCATTATCATTCTATGGTACCGCTTTGTTTCCGCTTTTCCTTCTTTTCTTTTTCTTCTTTTCTTTTTCTTCTTTTCTTTTTCTTTTTTTCTGAACAGTTTTTTTTCTCATCTTATTTCGTGTGCTTCTGGTCATTTTTCGTCTTATTCCATCGTCGTCTTGTTCATCCTATTTTCCTTATTTCCAATTCTTTTACATCTGCCTTTCTTGTTCTTACCTTATTGTTGTTGTTTGTGTTGTTGTTGTTCTTCTTCTTCTTCTCCTTCTTTTCTTCTTCTTCTTCTTCTAACTTTTCCTGTTATATTTATGGTTGTCCTCTTAATCTGAATCTATTCATACTTTTTACTTAGACTATTCCCAATTATAAATAAGTGTGCATTTTCTCCTACTTTTTTCTTTGTCCCTGAGTTCTATTATTCATTTTTATTTTTTTCTAATTCTGTTTTTCTTTTATTTTACTTTTTTCCCCTCCATTGTCTACGTCATATTTTTAGTATTCTTCTTATTCTCCATCGTGACCTTTTTTCGTCATATTCTATTTTTGTACCCTTCTTTTTCTCCTTCTTCTACTCCTAATTCTTCGTAATCTTTTACTTGTTTGTCTTCCTCTTTCTTCTTCTTCTTCTTCTTCTTCTTCCTCCTCCCCTTTTTATATTTTATCTTCTTCCAGATATTCTTCGTCTTTCTTCTATTTTCCTCTTCATACTTCTACTCCTTCTTCCTCTTTGTCCATCTCGTATTTTTCTTCTGTATCCTTTCTTTTCATGCTATTTTTGCTGCGTCTTCTCTTGTATCTTCTTTTTTCTCTTTTTCTTCATCTACAGCCCTCATTTCGTTTTTTTTCCTCGTATTCGTTTTGTTTACTTTTTTCCATTCCTTGATTACGTGTTATTTTTTTATTTTCATTAATTCATATTTCTGCTTTCCTTTCCCTCTATTATTTCTTTTTAGTTCTTTAATTTGTATTTCTGCTATATGATTTGTATTGTTATCCTCCATTTTACTTTCCTCTCTTTCTTTAGAAAAGGCATGAACCCGTATTTCGATAGTTATATGCAAAATAGCAACGAATGCTAGATTCATAATACAAAACGCCTATTGTAATTAAGCAGAATTCACTGAAATTAAATTTCTTTATGTAGTATATATTGCTTTTATGTAGTATATGTTGATTTTATGTAGTATATGTTGATTTTATGTAGTATATGTTGATTTTAATCTTCGTGAGAGAACATCAGTATCTACTAAACTTTATGTAAAGAACATTTATTCCAATTTTGTTAAAAATTCGTAACATGATTTTTTTAAATATAAAATGTCTAAAATTTAAGATTAAAATGAGTGTCTCTTTAGAAGAAATTAATTCTTTTAAATATTGCTTAATTAAAATCAATGGCCATGGATCGAATCTTATGCGAATGTGGTAAAACAGAATTTTTAAATGAGGAGCATTCCATTTTATGTTTCTTGAAAAATCTTTTAAATTCTTGAAAGAAACGGAAAATAGTGGAATATTTAGATTCAAGCCAAAATGTTTACATTGCAAAGAAATTAGTGTTATCTGAAATTTCACCAAAACATCTCTACCTCATTTTGTATTTTATATAAAACTAAATAAACCAATTAATACCTCATTTTATATAAAACTAAATAAACCAATTAATACATCATTTTATATTTTATATAAAACTAAATAAATGAATTAATACCTCATTTTTCTATAAAACTAAATAAATGAATTAATACCTCATTTTATATGAAACTAAATAAACGAATTAATACCTCATTTTTTATTTTATATAAAACTGAATAAACTAATTATTACCTCATTTTATATAAAACAAAATAAATGAATTAATACCTCATTTTTTATTTTATATAAAACTAAATAAACGAATTAATACCTCATTTTATATAAAACTAAATAAACCAATTAATACCTCCTTTTATATTTTATATAAAACTAAATAAACCAATTAATAACTCATTTTATATAAAACTACATAAATGAATTAATACCTCATTTTTTATTTTATATAAAACTAAATAAACCAATTAATACCTCATTTTATATAAAACTACATAAATGAATTAATACCTCATTTTTTATTTTATATAAAACTAAATAAACTAATTAATACCTCATTTTATATAAAACTAAATAAACCAATTAATACCTCATTTTATATTTTATATAAAACTAAATAAACCAATTAATACCTCATTTTATATAAAACTAAATAAACTAATTAATACCTCATTTTATATTTTATATAAAACTAAATAAACCAATTAATACCTCATTTTATATTTTATATAAAACTAAATAAACCAATTTATACCTCATTTTATATAAAACTAAATACACCAATTATACCTCATTTTATATTTTATATAAAACTTAATAAACCAATTAATACCTCATTTTATATAAAACTAAATAAACCAATTATACCTCATTTTATATTTTATATAAAACTTAATAAACCAATTAATACCTCATTTTATATAAAACTAAATAAACTAATTAATACCTCATTTTATATAAAACTAAATAAACGAATTAATACCTCATTTTATATTTTATATAAAACTAAATAAACCAATTTATACCTCATTTTATATAAAACTAAATACACCAATTATACCTCATTTTATATTTCATATAAAACTAAATAAACCAATTAATACCTCATTTTACATTTTATATAAAACTAAATAAACTAATTAATACCTCATTTTATATTTTATATAAAACTAAATAAACCAATTAATACCAAGAAACGCACTCTTACGCTTAACAATGTTGTTAAATGGATAATCATTTACTAATTATTTTAAGAGTAAACCTTTTGAAGATATAAGCTTATGCACAATGTTAAGTAGATAATCCAAATTTAAATACTAATTAATATCGCTATTTTATTTTGAGTTGGTAAAATTTTTGACGAATGATGAGGAGCCTCACTCTCAAACATTCAAGTATATTTTCTAAGTGCCATTATAAATAGTATTTTGTATGGCAGATGTGTTTGTATGCAGCGTTGCTTTTTTTATTCAAGGGTTTTTGTTGGCTTTTCGAACACATTTCATTAATCGTTGTGCTTCCTTAACCTTATCGCATTGAAGCTTTACCTTTTCTAGTTACGCATTGAATTATGGTTGTTAAATCCTGTAAAATAAAACAACATGGTTCAATTAATAAAGTTACGCCCCAACTTTATGTTTCAGAACCATTCTATTTTTTTTTTTTTTTTTTACATTTTCAACATTTTATACATCAGTATTCACACTCTTTCTATAAGGCTTTTGCAGGCTAGTAAGATGTATGATTAGAACAAAATTTATTTCTAGCGGAAAAACGACTGTTGCGATAATCTGTAAATAATCTGTAACAGTTTTCGAAGGCGTGCAGAAAATCTGCGAGGAGACTTCTAGCCATTCGGACTGCTAGGAACACTACTGGTCATTATGCGTGAGCAAAGACTTGTGTAAAACTCTTTGTTAATAATAATAATAATAATAATAATAATAATAATAATAATAATAATAATAATAATCTATTACCCATGGTAAATTATTATCTATTTAAAGGCGAAACTATACTATTTTATTATTAGTCCTTTTGTATTCTTTTACGTTAGTAAACAATAGAATTTCAGACTAAAGTACTCTTTTTCAATGCTCACTGCAAGGGGTAATATACGTAGATCGTTTCAAAAGCAAAGCCTCCTATATTTTTAACTCAATAAATACAACGGTGAAGAGCTACGAAGAGGGGAGAGATACCATTGAAATGAGCGACCTTTTGTGCCCCAGAATTTATTTTTCTTTCTTTCTTAATACATTTTGCCAGCCTCTTTTGATGTAAAAGTCCAGAGCGCGCTTTGTCACGCACATCTTTATCGCCACTCTGAATTCGACGAACCCATCTCATAACTATGCTGACAACAACTTCATCGGCTTTGTAAATATTCAAAATTCACCGGTAAATGTTGATCGTTTCAATTTTTCGCATGGAGAAATCCAATAATGTATCTCTGTTCTGAGGCAAGTTCATGATAGGAGTTTCTTTTTTATAATCTCACATTATCTGCAACAGAGAAATGAAATTTTAAAGTCATGAATGCGTAAGTTCACCTCTCATAACAATGCAATTTGAAATCTTCTCTGATACAGTCGGACGTAATAAAAAAAGAAGAAGCTTAATTTTTAGAACGTCTATCCTAGTATCCTGTGGTTCCATGCTGCGAACTTCAAAGGTATTACGTACTCCTGTTTAGTTTGAAAAAGTAGGCTAGAATCTTTTATTCTGTCATAGATTATTATTGCCACATGACTCACAGTGAATACCAATCGTTGCTGTCAGCGAAAAATCAATAGTAAACGGCTGTTGCAATAACACAATCTTATTTGCAAAGGCAATTGTGAGAGGTGCTAAGTACTTGGAATCTGATGACACTTGTTGTCACTCAGACTCCAAAGAACACCAGCAGTTATTATCATTCAGAAATCTTTGATGATGACCAATGTGAAATCTTCTATTGAATATAATAATAATAATAATAATAATAATAATAATAATAATAATAATAATAATAATAATAATAATAATAATAATAATGACGATGACGATGATGATGATAAAAATAACAATGATAATGATAATGATGATAATGATTATAATGATAACGATGATAAAAATAATAATGATGATTATGCTAATATTGATGATGCTGCTGCTGATGATGATAATGACGATAATTATGATGATGTTGTTAATAATACTGATAACGGTAATAATAAATATAATAATAATGATGATGCTAATGATAATAATAAAAATAATAAAGATAATGATGATTATAATGATAATAATAATGATAATAATAATGACGATAATGATAAAAATAATAATGATGATGATGATGATAATAATAATGATGATGATGATAATGACGATAATAATAATAATAATAATAATAATAATAATAATAATAATAATAATAATAATAATAATATCGGGTATATTCTACTGTAATATATTATTATATGTGTTGTATTGTGTGTTATTCCGTAGGAAAAAAAAATTCTTCGTTTTGATTAAAGAAAATTAAAACAATGCAAGATCATGAAAGCGTGGATGAAAAAAAATATGATATTACGAAAAGCGGAAAGAATTTCCTTAAGGCACAAAAACAAAACAGTTAACATAGCGGGGAAAAAATAAAAAGGGCTATTTGGTATGCAAAAAGTAAAAAAAAAAAAAAAGACAAGAGAGGAAGAAAAAGTTTAGGAAAAAAATTGTAATTGCTAGAGAAAAAAAGTAAAGGATATGTTTTTCAAAAATCAAACAAGAAAAAGTAAAGCGGATATTGTAAGAAACAAGTTTGGATGTATAAAGGGTTAAGTGAAAGGGAGAATCGCATGATGGTAAGAAGGGAAGAAATGTGTAATGGGGGGAGGAACAGAGACGGAGAAAGAGAGTGATAAACAGAGGGGAGCAAATGAAGGAAAATTGCGCATTAAAAGGGGGGAATACAATGAGAATAGAAAACAAGGGATCCTCTTAGGTTGTCTATTTAACGGTATTTTTTTTTTACACAGTGATCACCACTTATCAAGGCCCGGAAGCCACTCAGGGATAAGGGTTATTGCAAGTACATTACGTTAGTGTGGAGATTTGATGAAGTGTTTACATAAGGGGGCGGTTCATTAGGAATTTGTTAACATTGGACTTGAAGACATCCAAGTTGTAGTCCGGTGGGAAGCAGGCAGACGGAACAGAGTTCCACAGGCGTGCAGTTCTAAGAAAGAAGCTTTGTTCATGGAATCCGCGTTTTTATTTAGGCACAGATATAGAGTGGGGGAAATTTTTCACAGTGACATACATCTGACTAGCCTTAGAGAAAGAGTGTGAATACTGATGTATAAAATGTTGAAAATGTAAAAAAAAAAAATAGAATGGTTCTGAAATCAAACCTTTAAGAGCTGTTTCATTCGGAAGGAAACGTTTACTTCCCTAAGATTTTTACTATATAATACAAAACCCATTCTCAAATAAACCTTACATCCAACATTAATTTAATATGTAAAACATTGTTTTAGTCGCTTTAATTTGCTGTAATTTATAATAACTAACTTGACAAATCACACATCTCCCCTCCTCCTTTCTCTCCCTCCTCTTATGCAGCTATGTATTTATCTTGCATTCTCTATGTAAATTCAACCACTCTCTTATATTTCATAATTTCTCTCCGGAGAACAGGAAAAAGTGAATCTCTAATATACATGAACATTTTTGTGTGTACATCACAAACACGTATGCAGATTAGATGGTAGAATAAAAAGCCTCTGCGCATAAGCGAAGAAAAATATAGTGAAATTAAATTACATTTTCTAACTTGATACTACCATTCAAAGTTACAGATTTCAGGGCCAGATAAAAGCTAGACAATGACCGAAAATTAATCAAATTTGGTTTCGATTAATAAAACAATGTGAAGGTTCTACTGTACACACGAGAAGATGGTGGCCAACTCATCCGAAAACCTAAAATCCACAGTGGCGTAGATAATGAATAGAGCTAGTGGCAGTAAACGAACAGACTCGGGATAGGTCTAATATCTATTATGGAAAAGTATTAATTGAAAATGATTGGTTGGATATGTTTAAATGAAAGTAAGCAGCAATTATACCATGTTTCCTTTTATAAATTACTTCTATCAGTGTCCGAGCGCAGATTAGCAAAGTTTACACACTTTGGATTTGAAATCAACAGAAAAAAATATTATCAAATGAAAAAACTTAAAATGGAATTAAAAGTGCGTATATATATATATATATATATATATATATATATATATATATATATATATATATATATATATATATATACATATATATATTCCGTGATCTGATGGATTTTTCCGAAGCATGAATTTTCCCTGGATATTTGTGTCCTGTTGTTATAGATTCTCTTAGATTTAACCTGTTCTTCCTAGATTTTACCTACTTATTAAATGGATTTTCCCATATCATTTTATGCTTCAACTTTTTCCTTTTTTCTGCGTTAGGAAACTTTATAAACTTGCACAAACTGCTAA
>NC_136497.1:47600600-47633100 GCF_053919585.1 Euprymna scolopes | reverse complement strand
CTCTCTGTTTATTTTTCACTCATTTTCCTTTAGTCGATTTATATCTATCTCACATTCTCATTACTATCATAACGATCACTTCTCTCTCTCTCGCCTCACGGTCTCTATTTCTTTCTGCCTTTCGTTCTTTCCGCATCATTTCTCTTATCTTAGATTTCTTTCCTCCACATCGCCTTCCTCCTCTTTCTCAATCGCTGTTTTCTCATTATCCCTTTATTTGATTCCCTATTTTTATCTCTCTCGTTCTCACTCACTTTCCTTCCACGCAGCTATTTTTCTCTTCATCTCTTCTAGTATATATCTTACGTTGTTTCACTTTCTTTCACACTCACTCATTGACTACAAACCGCATCTCTTGTTCTCTCACTCACTTGCAAGTTCTGATTATCGAATTCTCGCAACTTCTTTCTTTCTCTCCCAATAATTCATCTCATTTTCTAACATATATTTTCTCATACTATATATATCTTTACCATGATATTTCACATTTATTTCCGGAAACTTTCGTCGAAATTGTCTAACTGGCGATATTTTCGATATAAGTAAAAGTTTAAAAAGTTTAAGACTTATAATTTCATATATATATATATATATATATATATATATATATATATATATATATATATATATATATATAATTATCAACTGACACATCAACTGACAACTTTCCTCGTCTTCGACTCATCAGAGTGACTGAATATAGCGAGATTCGAAATTCAGCAGAGTGACTGAATATAGCGAGATTCGAAATCGGGACCCTGCGGTAATGAGTCTAAACCATTAATGAGCGAGATAGATGCGCGGATAAAGAGTTTAGGCTACTTACCAGAGTCCCGATTTCGAATCTCGCAAGATTCAGCCACTCTGATGAGTCGTAGACGAAGAAACACGTGCCTGTGGATAATTATATTTTAAAAACAGTATGTATGCCGCTCCCCATGTGGAGGTACGAAGTTGGTTAAAGGGAAAGTTATTCCCAACTCGCATGTAGATAAAAATGCACTTTCGTAAATAATTGAATTAATTCAAAACGTATCGCAAAAACAAAAACGAATAACACACATATATATATATATATATAAAAATTGGCACCAAAAGAAAGTCCACACTTGAATTTTAAAAAAAAACGCCGCAAATTTAAGCTAAATCGAATATAACTGTTAAACAATATATATATATATATATATATATATATATATATATATATATATATATATGTTTTAAGAAATAATAAATAAATAAAAATAATATTTGTTTTCGTCCAAATGAAAAAAAATGGTCGATTTTCTAAAAAGAAACAAACAAAAAAAAATAACGATTTCCGAAGTTGAGACGCTAACTATAAAATATCGTTAAAGAAAACCAACAACAAAATCTACGTAAGTATATAAGCGATAAAAACTAGACATTAAAGTTGTCTATGGCTTCATAGCATAGGGAATAAGGACGCCGGACTGTATTACATAAGGTCCGGGGTTCGTATTCCTAGTAGAGGTACGCCCCTGAAACATGATTCTCCGTCGATCACTGTTTAAAAAAAATATTGAATAAAGTAAAATAATATTTGTTTAAGCATGAATAAAAAAAAAACGATCTCCAAGCTAGAGACGCTAACCATAAAATATCGTATATATATATACGTAGGTTTTGTTGTTGATTCTTTTTAAAACGATATTTTATAGTTAACGTCTCTACCTTGGAGATGGTTAAATATATATATATTTATATATATATATATATATATATATATATATATATATATATATATATATGTATATATATTTCAATAAATGTTTAGAGGTACAGAATTTATATATAGTTTTAAAAAAAAGTGATAGGCGGAAGTTTCTCGAGAGCTCTTTCGGCTATCATCTCGTCAGGAGAAAATCGATACCTAAATAATATTGTATCGAAAATAAAGAGTTCTAATGGGGAACTTATTAAATGTGCCAAAAGTAATCGTTTTTAAACGTAAATAAATTTATTTTAGTGTCCCCGTACTTTTGGCACATTTAATAAGTTCCCCATTAGAACTCTTTATTTTCGACACAATATTATTTAGGTTGCTATCGATTTTCTCCTGACGAGATGATAGCCGAAAGAGCTCTCGAGAAACTTCCGCCTATCACTTTTGTAAAAACTATATATATATATATATATATATATATATATATATATATATATAATTATTTTTTTTACTATAATATTTAAATACCTACAGACACTAGTGTTTCATCCTTTCGGGATTCTTCAGTGCAGGGTGTCACGATTACTACCAGTCGAACGATTCGAACCCCGCGACACGAGACATCTCTGGCTAGATTAGCGGAGGCCGTATCCATTCGGCTACCATTAACTGTGTGAAATAGCGTTGAATTTTAAACATTTTTAATTTAAATGTTCATTACGTCAGACAGACAGTGATCAAATCGTTATACGATGATCTACGCATAAGAGCTAAATTGACCGACTTTTAATTCAACTGAAAGTGCTCAACGATAAGAAATGAATTTCTTAAATATATTTCTTAAATATATATATATATATATATATATATATATATAACGATCTCCAAGGTAGAGACGCTAACTATATATATATATATATATATATATATATATATATATATATATATAATAAATAAATTAAAAAAAAAATTACAATAAGTTTACCAAGGTAATCAAAATGGTAAACTTAAAATATATTATAAATGTTAAAGAGTTAATATTTACAAATAAAGTAATCTCAACCAGATGTAAAAGCTCAATAAAACCGCAAAGGCAATAGAGCTTATAATATGAACAAATGATTAATAAAACATGTTAAAAGACATCTTGAAAAAAATATATATATACATATATATATATATATAATATATATATATATATACTTGCCTTGCAATCTCTTCGTAACGTGCTTGTGGACTTTTGAAAAAAACGTGTCTTGAATTATTTTTTTAATAACACATGTGTATGAAAATCATGTTTAAAAAAAAACTACTTATCATCATATTGTTTCTACATCATACTGCTATGGCTGGCTTTAAAAGATAATTATTATGTTGTCAAATTTAATTCCTAATGCGAAGTTCAGTCCAATCAGGTAGATAAACACTGTTTATAACAACCTTAAATGGACGTACGCCTGTAAAGGTATTGCTTTTCTTCAATTTACTGTGCTGAATGTATGTTTCTCACATGATTCTAGGGGATCGAGGACAAGTTAAAACATTGACTTGCGTTTGGGGTTCGAAACAAAATGATGATTTCTTGAAACGGATTAAAATGTGTGTACGTGAATAAGAGTGTAACACTTCATTATATATATATATATATATACGTATATATATATATATATATATATATATATACGGATATATATATATATGTGGATATATATATATATATATATATATATATATATATATATATATATATATATATATATATATATATATATATATGGATATATTCGTTGCTTTTTGGAAAAAGAAATCTAGCAGAGTGCTCAATTATAAGGAAAATCCGAAAATAAGAGTGTATTATTTATATTTTGTTTACAGAAATTTTACACGCGGTAAGTCATTGGCACCGTCGGTTTCAAACCCGATAATTAGGACTGTTTAATATACCCATATCAAGATCTCTTCAGCCAATATTCACATATGATGAGTGTTGGCTGAAGTGAGCTTGATATAGGTATCTAAAACGGTCCTCATTATCGGGTTTGAAACCGACGATACCAATGACTTATCTTATCTAAAACTTTCTGTAAACAATATATATATATATATATATATATATATATATATATATATATATATATATATATATATATATATATTAGTAAATGTATGCCCCCTGTGTTCGCATTTCGTTAAGTTGGATGATATGATGAACAAATTACACACACACTGACACGCTATAAGAGGATGCAATGATTAAAGGGATGACATAAAAAACATATACTACATAAACCATTTAAGGAAATAGGTGGTAAGATAGTATCTTGTCAAAAAAATGTATACTACACTAACCTCTCTTACACAGAGGAGGTCATGCGGAGGATAATTAACTATAAAATAGAAACTAATGCATGCATGGTATTTAAGCAACTAAAATGATATGACACTGTTCTTCTTCCTAACAAGAAAGTAGTTCTTGGGAAGATGGTCTCATGACTAAAGAATAGATAATACATTACCCCTTCCTCACGGGAGGATTTTAAAAAGGATTTTTCCCAGTTTCTCCAAAAAGAGAGATAATTCCTGAGGATATGGTTTTAATCAAACAGAACCGATATCAAGCCACCATATCTCTATTACAAGATAATGCAATAATAAATTAAATATGTTTAATATTTTTTCGGTTGTCAATAGTGAAGTTGTCATTAATGTATTAATTGCTAGTCATAAAAACATTCACTTTTTAAAAAATTTCTTCATTTTATTACTTTACACTAAAGATGAGCATCGACCTCCATTTTCCCCACACTTTTAATAGCCTGGTGTTGAATTTGTTTTCAATGTGGAGTTTTATAAAAAAAAAAAAGTAATTAAATGTGTAGTATCTGTTCTTAGCGTCTTATTTAATCGAAAAAACTATTGCTACAAACAATACTAGAATTTATAAATAATAAAATAATGCGGCTTTTTCAACGAAAGATTGTGAAAAAGAAAGAGAAAGAGATACAATCAGCAATACGAAAAGAGAAGGCAATTAATTGATTTTCTTCAATAAAACATTTTAAGTAAAATTTTCTGCGATTTTTTCATAACTTTACTTTTTTTTAAATTTTTCTTATAAGGTTGTTCAAGCTAGGGAGGAGGCATCCTACCAGATGCCAAACATTCGTCCGCTAACTCAGATATTCCAACCGAGAGATCGTTTTAAGATTCTGATTGTCCCTTTAAGTACAATTGTTTTAATCTCTCTTGCACTTGGTTCACCTGGTACATTTGACATGTTAGTTAGTTTTTTAAATCATTTTTCATGAGTCCAGTTGCTCCTGTAATAACTGGAATGATATAGATTTTCATGAGATTCCAATTGCCTCTAATGTCATACATAAAACCTTGGTATTTCGTTAACTTTTCCCTTCCAGCCCTGTTTAACTTAGCATCACTGGGGACACTAACTTCTAGTAAGGTTGGTTGTCTTCTCTTTCTTGTCTCATAACATTATGTCAGATTGTATGGCTCCGTTTCTAGGTACGTAGCTGTAGGAATTTAATAGTTATAGTGGATGTATATGTCTTTTGTGTAAAACGAAAATTATGAGACAAGCCATATCTAGCGAAGTAGTTTCTAGAAAAGATTTGAAAGGAGAAAGTTCCATGTGCAAAATTTATTCGAGACAAGCTGGAAATATGAATAATTTTGCAATTTATTACAACAGCCGACCTATGGTTTATTAACACAATCTTAAAGGAATTAATGGCCGAAATGAATGACAGTTTGGAAACGTTAAAATAGTAATTGGAGGAGGTAACAAAGCCTCCATCCTACATATTTACGTTGAGAATGGCGTTCTGAGTTTGCGCAGAAAATTATTTTTGACAAAAGAATGCTTATCTTAAAAAAACATATTTCATAATTTATTGAGAAATAGTATTCATATTACATCGTATTTTGGGACAAAAACATTTTCTTTATTTATTTATCTAAAACGTACGTACAAATTTAAGAAACATCTACGTTTGGATGCTGGGACACGTTTAAAATCACCGAGAGAGATGCACTCCGTTAAGAGATATATCTAGGAGAAAGGAAACTAATATGAAATCCGAGATCTACTATCTGTAATGACCGGGACATTTCATTGCACCGACTAAGATTAGTTGTTTTAGAAATATCGATAGTTTTACAAAAACTTACACAACTAAAACAATTCCTCTGTGTGTATTTCGGACAACATAATTGTTGCATAGACTTCTGTCGTAATCGGCGGGAGAATCAATATAAAAAAAGCATTTATTTATTAAATATATATCTTCGCTATAGAACATTCTTTGACAAAAGACGTATTGTTCTCATTAAATATGTAAGTAAATTATTTTCGTTTAATATTTGTAAAAGAACGCAAGCATTCAGATTGTAAGAAAAATATTTGTAATAAAATTTCGTTTCCAAATAAAAAATATGTCACTTTGATTTTTACATGTGTTGAGTAGGACTAGTTTTTACCTTTCATCGCTTTTTCATGCAATGCTTCTAAATCGAAAGTGGTGAATTTTGGACGTTATAGATTTTTTTTATTTGTCTTTTTTTTTTTTTTGCTCTCGTACGTTTTAAAGTTATTTTTGTACCCTTTTTCGTCGATTAGTTCTTTCGGATTCCACAGTAAAATTTACCTCATATGTGATAATAAGAAATAAATTGTTATCGATGAAAATAGAATTAACATTCTCCCTGGCAATACGGAGGATCCCTGTTATTTCAAAATAATACACCTTTCAAACACAATACATGGAGATTCTGTTAATTTCTAAAGAGATTCAGTTTTCTTTTAAATGTGACATACAAAAAAAAATGAATTTTCATTTACAATTAAAAATTATCAAGTCGGTCGTTTTTAAAAAAGAAAATTTGAATACAAGCACTAAACATTTGTCGGGAAAATTTAAGCCATATTTCGAAACACCACTATTTGTTGTATTAAAATAAAAAAGTGAAATGATTGAATTAAAAAATAATAAAAAAAACAACAGTAAAATAAATTAACATTATACAAATTATTTAGTCTTTAGAATCTGATACAGCATCTACAAAAACTATATGAAAAAAAAATTGGTCGCTTATTAAAGAAGTTTGAAAAATTTGAAATATATCGTTTTGACGCTGTCGTTTGGGTGATAAGTTGACTTAAATTTCATGCTTGTCCATCTATGTATGTATAATAGCTTTTAATTACATTTAAGCAAAAGCTAATGTTCCTCGCTTGTTTACTAATTTGGATTATCTCCCTTGTTTAATAGCTTAATATTCTGGACATCTGGTACGGACGTTTTAGAAATATCTAGACTACATTCTTGCACATTTTAATTATATCTCCAAAGTCCAAGATGAAAAGTTATCCCTAGCTAAATCTTCTCCCACTATGATTTTGAAGGTACCGTGCCATACTTTAATAGTTTGTTTTATTATTCTTGATATTTATAATGGAGTGAAAAGGTTTATATCTAAATAAATATCACACCAGTTCTGAAGCAACTGTATACTATGTCTGGTTGTTTTTGTTTTGATTTTTCTAAACATGTCAATGATCTTATACCGAATTCTTGAATCCATTAACCTCCCATTTGATCACTATATATATATATATATATATATATATATATATATATATATATATATATATATGTGTGTGTGTGTATATGTGTGTGTATATATATATATATATATATATATATATATATACACCATTGTGCTAGTTAAATTGTAATCAAGATTTTGGCATATTATTTTTATTAGTAGTTATAATACTAACGATAAAAATGACTTTTTTTTCTGTTTATAACTTATGTATCATAAAAATTCTGGATATATTTGTGTGCATGCGTATGTGTATGCATACGCGTTCCTCCATATTCTCATCTAAATTCCTGATCGCCCAGGTACTCTTTCAGTTCGTTTTTTTTTTTTTTTTTTTTTTTTGTCTAGAGCGGCAGACCAAGTCACAAAGACGATCACTACGACGATATACGTACAATTACGGATCGACCAACTAATTTGCACTTCCAACCAGCGCTATTATGAGTCCGTGAACCTACCCGGCAATCACAACGGGTGCGTCATGACATGGAAGTCGATTGATCTATCATGACTGGAATCTAAGAAATGCGTGTGTCGTGTTGGTGTCGTGTTAGGGTGGCGGTCAGAGGGGGATATGAATCGTGGAGATAGTTTCGGGGTGGGAATGTTCTAGGAATCATTCCATCGATACGGAGTCTCTAAATTTCAATTTCGACGTGAACATTTGGGAGATTGGTCTCTACTTTGTGGAAAGTGACTCCCATATCGAAATTAAAAGGGAGTTTTTTTTTTTCCTTTTCGTCGATTTTGGTCTTGCTCGATCAAACGTTTCCGGTTGTTTCCCTTCAGTTTCTTTTTTTTTTCAGTTTTTTTTTCTTTTTTTCTTTCATTTGCTCAATCTTGTGTTCTCATCTAATTTGTATTTATTCTTTCATTCCCTTTATCTTTTTATGCTTACTCTATTTTTCATTCTTTTACTTCATTCAAATATTTTTTCTGTCTCTTTTCATCTTTTCGTAATCTGCTATCGTACGTTTCTTTAGTTCCTTGTTTATTTTATTTTATAAATATGATTTTTTTTACTGTTTTCCACGAAACTTTTGTTCTTCTATTTTTTTCACCCATTATTTTATTTATTATATTACGCTTTATATAATTCCATTTTCTTACAAGCATTTAGTTGATTCTCTATTGTTTGTTTTTCTCAGTATTATTTTCTTTGTTTCTATTTCAGTTTTATTATTTAATTCCTTTTCCTCTATTTTATTTTTTCTCGGCATAATGTCTGCTTCATTTCTCTTCGGGTCATTTCATATTCATATGGTAAGCTATACATATCTATCTTATAATAAGCATACTATTAAAATGTCACGCTCGTATGCTTCTAAATATGCATCATGCTCAATATTATTATAATTGCGTTCAGCTGTTTCAGGGCGGCGTTTATTTTAAGTCGTAAATGAAATCAATTTGAAACACTGAATTATTATCACAACAAAATTTTCAGAGTTAATCGACCAAAAATAGAAGTGAACAATGTCACCAAACGTTGGAAATTGTATGAAACGAAGACCAATCTGACCAAAATTGTAAATTATTTATGATTAAAATGACAGTAATTTACATCATACGGCATATTATCGTCATCCAAGACGTTTAAAGTACACAGTAGTTTGCAATGTCGTTTTTAGAAAAAAAGATTTCTCATTGGGAAATTATTATAGCTTAAATTTATTAAAATAAATAATAATCTACATGAACTCCAAAACTGATATAAAAATTAATAACAATTCTCTCTCGTCCTCTCATATATATATATATATATATATATATATATATATATATATATATATATATATATAAGAAAAGGATAGGTAGTTTGATTGAAACATTGCTACTTGCTATAAAATCTTCTTGTCTACCCAAACTTACGTAAACATTTACTGCGCTTTATCAAAACTAAATCAACGATTAAAAATCAAAGACAGATAAAATCCTGTGTTCTTTATCTCTCTTTACCCATATCTCTCTTGAATTCTCCTTGCCTCTATCTCTTCCTTGTCAATGCCATTTCTTATCATAGCAAATCTTCCTACGAGGTGGACTTGATACAGGTCATATTGCTTATCCCGATATTTCCATATACGTCAAGCTAGACCGCAAGGCGTCAAATGTCCACTTTACTCCGTAGAGAAATTATTGTTTCTACAATATCGCAATAAAAACATATTTTATCATTGCCCTGAAATTTGGACTCTCTTACTCTCATGTAAAATACCCCACCTAACCGTTATCCTGTAAGTAATTTGGTACTACCCAGCATATGCAACAACGTTACAGCTTGATTCCAATGAGTGTGGCGAATAGAAAACAAGGTCCTAAAAAATGCGCATCCTCTATCTCGACTATTATCAACGGACGTGAGGTAATTGCCTCAGCATCTGACTAAGTCAAATCCTTTGGCAAGAAATTTGCAGCAAACTCAACCCTATGCGATAAGGGTTTCATACCTCTTGAATTTTAGACTGAAAATAATGTATTCGTGATATTGCCAACATCTTCAAGAATCTTGGTGCCAGCAAAGCAACTGGTTCTGACAATATTGCAACCGGAATAAAAACCCATTCTTGCAAAGCTGTTCAATCCATGCATAAAGGAAAAATGCTTCCCAACACCTTGAAAAATATAATTAGTTTGCCCAATATTTTTGTAAAAAATAGTGATGGTCGGTCTTCTGCAGTTTAATACAGACAAATTACTATTTTCTGTTTCATGAACAAGTTGTTTGAATCAGCGTGAATTGTCAACCATGTTAGCAAAACTAACCTACTCAGCAACAAGCACTATGGTTTCTGTCCGGCGAGATCTACAGCTGAATTAGACTGTAATTTCACAAAGTCTTAGTGAATCTATCGGCGGCGGTTTTCTCCTTAAGCATCTGATAGGGTTGGATATAAAAGCCTCTTTTCCTTGATTTCCAGCTCTGGCATATCTGGAAATGCCTTTTCAACCATCGAATCTTTTCTCTACGATAGGGTTAAGCAAGTATTCGTCGATATACAAAATTCTAAAGCTCAAAGTATTAATGCTTTCGTTCCTCGGGGATTCATTTTGGGCTCAACGATTGTTTTTATCTTCATCAACGATCTAAACGCAAATTCCATAAATAAAGTTTCTTTCCGCGAACTAACCGCATGTGGAATTCTGCTCTGTTAGCCTGTTATTTCAACTGACTACAATATGGTCGTATTCAATATCAATGAAAACAAATGTCTTGTTGGGTCACCACTAAATAATCTATTTCTATACCATTTCCACCGCTTACTACTCATCCGCTGTTGTCTCATTGTCTCTATTTCAAACACCGAATTATTACCACATCAAAACTTTCAGAGTTAATCGAGCAAAAATAGAATATTAATATTCATTAACCTTTATCCTTAATCAAGCAAAAATAGAAGTCATTAATATTCATTAACATTTATCCTTAATTGGCTTTCGGGCCTTGATAATTAGTGACTCCCATAACAAAATGGATGCATTACTTTTGGAACGAGACATGGATATATATATATATATATATATATATATATATATATATATATATATATATATATAATTACTACTAGTCGTTATATAGCTTTTAATTATATTTACTATTCCATGTTTCTTAATTTTGTCCTTTGTTTATTACGTTCCATTATAGAGAGATAGATATATTGAGTGAGAAAAAGAGATGAGAAAGTGGAGCCGAATGCAAGAATGGTGAATTCCATTTAAAATAATATAGTATTTGGTAAAGCACGACTAATAAGAAAAAAGTTAATTGCGATTAAAAGGTAGTTACTTACTATCTTAGTTACTAAAATAGCAATTGAAGATTTTCAAACCTGAATGAAACCAAAATATGGGAATATTATTGGATCTATTTTGTGTGATATAAATATAAGGGAAACAACTCAGTGAAACAAACTCTAATAAACTCAGCTTTATTATTAGAAAGATTCCTATCTATCTGCTTCAATTTATGCGCATTTATATGTCTGTTTTTATAGGTACATGTTTCCCTATACGGATGAATGTTTTTTTTTAATCTAATTAATCGTCTATCTTTATAAGACTAGATAAGTAATAACGGTAATGCCTAGTTAAGATCTCTAAAAAGGAAAAGTAAATGCGAGGGAGGATGGGCTTATGAAGAAAGAACATATAATACAGCAGCCTACCAAAGGAAAGATGTAATACATTGAAAGCTTGTATCACTACCACACAACAGGTAATACACTATCCTCGCCAAAAAAAAAAAAGATGCTATTTAGAGGATGAGAGCAAACGATTATACTACATTTTCGATGTCAAAAGCAGGGGGGTAATAATCATGGAAGATGATTTTATGAAGAATGCACTTACAATTCACAGCCTATTAATATAAAGGAGGGTGTAATGCCTGGCATATTACCTCATGACAGCAGAACATATACTATACTACCCCCAAAGTAGACAATTCAGGACACAATGTTTTGATGACAAGCGAACATATACTACACTAATATTCCAATGTAGGAGGTAATGCCTGGTTTAATGAGATGAAAATATATACTACGTTTTTTCTGCAAATGAAGTTTACAAGATATTACAATTTACATAAGCAGAAGTAATGAATGGTTTCCACTTAGAACAAAGCGATAGAAAATTTCTAGTGGTTACGAATTTGTGAAACATTCACGAAATGGTGGGAGTAAAATATAGTTTTTAACAGAAGTGAAAGATGTTAATGTTCGTAGTTGCCTAGTAATAAACCGTTATCGAAATAAAACCAAAATGGGATTAATTTTACGTGGCGTAATAATATCTATAAGAGGATTGTGCTGCAATCGGCGACTAGATTAGATTGCTTTCGAAATATACAAACTTGCATCATGATTTGCAGTTTAGAAGGACATTTACACATCCAATTCTTAGAACATTTTCAGTCAGGCACACGTACATAGTCTTATACACACATATCTACATAAATAAAACAGCTAATGTATGCCTGTGCATGTGGGAATATATTCAACCGATAAACTCTTAGAAAATAGTAATCATGCAGGAAAGATGGTGTATAACGAATAAAATCGCTGTTTAGATTGATGAATGACCCGTACAAAGTATGTTGCTGACATGCAGATTGTTCAAATTCAACCGATCATTTGGTCAATATACACTGAAATTTATATATATATATATATATATATATATATATATATATATATATATATATATATATATATATACATATGATTGTGTGTGTGTGTGTGTGTGTGTGTGTTATAGAGGGAATTAGGCCTGAAGTCTAAAGAGCAGAACTTATTTTAATGTATTAGCAAATGTATTAACACTTTTAAAAGAAACATTCCCCATTGTACTTTAGACATATGATAAGCCCAATAGGTATAGGTATCCTTGAGCTATATTAATATTGAGTAAAACGATTAATGACTGTAAATTTAAAATAAGTTACAAAGAGAAAACTAACAAAATCAACTCGATATGTTCGTGTCGATAGCTCAGACTTTTATTTAGTATTCACATATTTGCCGTATTGTTGACATAGTGCAGCAATACACAAAATAAAACAAACGCGAACAAACTACGTTAATAATATGTGATGTCTGAACGGTTACATAATAAATCTACATTGTACGCTGCCTCGTGTTGGCAGGAAAATGTCGAGTCAAGATCTGTTTGAGGACATAGTGACAGCATTCTTTCGTGACTCACACTCACCATTATGTAAGACGCCATTCAGGCATTTCATATGTGCCTATTATGACTCACATCTTTCTGAAACCTTGACAGAATGGGCGGTTAGGGCAAATTCCACCGAACTGTCCATATATATATATATATATATATATATATTTGCCTGTGTTTGAGGGTGAGTATTCATTTCAATATATAATATATGAATAATATTTAAACAATAAATAAAAATGCGTATATATTATACATCGACATAAATATATACATATGTACTTATTAGGCATTGAAATAATATATGTACATATGTATGTACATATATACATATATATATATATATATATATTAATAAGATCGCTAAAAATTTAACAAATATGTATACATTTGAGTATATATATATATATGTATATATAACTACTTCATTTACACACATAAATTTAATATAAGAAAGCATAGATTTATGCGTAAACTTTAAGTATTTACTTCAAAAGTACTAAATATATATATATATATATATATATATATATATATATATATAAATGCATTGATTTCTACAGAAATATACATACACGGAGTCACGTATGTTTACGTCGATCCTTTTTTAATTTTAATGTAACTTCCATCATGTTTACATTATAACAATATTTCTCGCGGTTCACTATGCTCGAATGGATTTGTTTCTTGCAAATGGAATCAGAGATGGCTTCGTTGCCAGGTTACAATCTCTCGACCGGCATTAATCGTGGCACCCTACACCGATGATTCTTGAAAGGATTAAACACTAGTGTCCGTAGGTATTTAATAATTATTATAGTACATAATTATATTAAATATAGTACACACACACACACACACACACACATGTATATATATATATATATATATATATATATATATATATATATATACACACATATATATATATATATACATATTTGTGTGTGTGTGGGTGTATGGAAATAGTACATAATTATATATATATGTATATATATATATATATATATATATATATATATATATATATGAACTTTCTTTTAGGGTAAAAAATTTAATTATGGCTACGTTTAGAAAATTAACATCATAATTAAAAAAAATTTAAAAAAAACTTTAAGATATAGAGCTTTGGTTATTTGTTCTGAAGCCTATCTGGATGACGAGCTTAGATTCATTACTAAGTCTCTTTGCAAAAATCGCTAACCCTTAGAGATTATTACCTCAACTATTAATAAAAAGTTTCCAATTTTTACAAATATAAATAAATTGCAGTCAATAGATGTCCATTTACTTCGTCTACCCTGGCTAGGTAATATCAGTGACCGATTTGGTAAGCAAATCTCTGTCTGTACAGCAGTGTTATTTAGCATCAAACCCACGTGTTGTTTTTTCACCTAGTCTTATGTTATCGCCCATTTGCAAAGATGTCCTCCACATTATTATAATTTTAATATTTATTTATTCAAATGTAGCTGCAGTGCACACTATGTAAGGCGGACATCGCAAAGATTGGATTTTGGCTTAAAACAACACGTACAATCAAAGATTGTCATGAAACATTTTCACACAGACACCCAAAGACAGACAGACACGTTCACTTTTATAGATATACTAGCATTTCAGCCCGGCGTTGCCCGGGTGTTTGGATGTGTATGTTGAGCAAAAAAAAAGTGGTAGTAGGAAGGCAAACTCGAACCCGTACCGCAAAGGAGGAAAAGAACGGGGTAAACCCTAACATTTATGCTGTTACGACCACCGCCAAACCGGAAGCGATATTTTTTTAAAATTAAGGCTAGACAATCTAAAGGAGAGGATAACTTTAAAAAATATCGGCGAAAAAAGTGACCCCCCCTGTAGAAAGTTGCCTAGTTGAAGGGGAAGATAATTTTTTTCTCCAATTTTTCGATATTTATCGTATGAAAGGTCAAACTTAAAAACGATACTGATCTTTATAAAATCCATCGCTTCTATTGAAAGTTTAAGGCAGACAAGCAAACATACATACATACATGCATTTATATATTGGTAACTAAACATTTTCGACCCAAACTGATGAAAAAGACTGCCCTATCTCTGAATACCCTTTATGTAAAATTTCAAATATTAGACCAGAAATTGTCTGAGTAATTTGGAAGAGACCGCAGTAGTAAAAAAAAATGTAACTTTGACCCCTGTTATGACCTCTTTAAATTAATTGTTTTGGGCTTAAATCAAGTTATTAGATCCATGTTCATGGAACCTATATCCAAAATTTCAAGTGCGTAGACCCAATATTGTCGGAGGAGTTTGGTAGAGTTCTCAAAGGTCAAATCGTTGAACTTTGACCCCTTAATCGAAAAATTTCTGTCCCAAAACCGATCACATCGATTTTCCCAAATCTCAGTACCCTGTATATCAAATTTCGAGTCTGCAGACTAAAAATTGAAAGAGTTATTGTGTAGAGAAATGTACACAGACACACACACAGAGACAAACAGACATACAAGGACACTTTTATAGATGTATAGATAGATAAAGCTGAACGTCTGTGTGCGTGTCTGGTTACAAATAGGCTCCTATATTGTTGACTATTATAGAGAAATAGGCTCCTATATTGTTATTATTATAGAAAGTGTGTGGATTTATTTGCTTCCCCACTGAGAGAATTAGGCACAAGGCCGTTTTTTAATGTGGAGAGAGAGAGGGGGAGGAAAAGAGGGATCCAGCTCCCGATAGGTGGGAAATGGGAGCTGGATAGTAACTGTGGTCTGTAGGGTGATCCCTACATTGACCAAGGTCAGATATGTGGGGTTACCCCCACATATGGTCTTTGCTAGTCATAGCTTGCAGTATCTGTCAGAACAGATACTACACTTTGATCTTGTCGCCCGGGCCGCACAGGGCCAGGGCCAGGGATATTTATTTGCTCCCCCACCGAGCAAATTAGGCACAAGGCCAATTTTTAATGTGAGGAGTGAAGGGAGGGGGAAGGGAAACGAAGACCAGATCCCGAGAGGTGGGAAATGGGAGCTGGTTAAAGGTCAGGTATGTGGGGTTGTCCCCACATCTGGTCTTTGCTTGCAGTATCTGTTCCGACAGATACTACACTTTGAGGTATTTATTTACTCCCCCACTGAGCAAATTAGGCACAAGGCCGATTTTTAATGTGAGGAGTGAAGGGAGGGGGAAGGGAAGAATGGGACCAGCTCCCGAGAGGTGGGAAATGGGAGCTGGTTAATGGTCAGGCATGTGGGGTTGCCCCCACATCTGGTCTTTGCTAGTCATAGCTAGTCATAGCTAGTCATAGCTTGCAGCATCTGCCGGAACAGATGGTATTTATTTGCTCCCCCACCGAGCAAATCAGGCACAAGGCCAATTTTTAATGTGAGGAGTGAAGGGAGGGGGAAGTGAAAATGGGGACCAGCTTCCGAGAGGTGGGAAATGGGAGTTGGTTAAAGGTCAGGCATGTGGGGTTGCCCTCACATCTGGTCTCCGCTAATCATAGCCAGTCATAGCTTGCAGCATCTGCCGGAACAGATGGTATTTATTTGCTCCCCCACCGAGCAAATTAGGCACAAGGCCGATTTTTTATGTGACGAGTGAAGGGAGGGGGAAGGGAAAAAGGGGACCAGCTCCCGAGAGGTGGGAAATGGGAGCTGGTTAAAGGTCAGGCATGTGGGGTTGCCCCCACATCTGGTCTTTGCTAGTCATAGCTAGTCATAGCTTGCAGCATCTGCCGGAACAGATGGTATTTATTTGCTCCCCCACCGAGCAAATTAGGCACAAGGCCGATTTTTAATGTGAGGAGTGAAGGGAGGGGGAAGGGAAAAAGGGGACCAGCTCCCGAGAGGTGGGAAATGGGAGCTGGTTTAAGGTCAGGCATGTGGGGTTGCCCCCACATCTGGTCTTTGCTAGTCATAGCTAGTCATAGCTAGTCATAGCTTGCAGCATCTGCCGGAACAGATGGTATTTATTTGCTCCCCCACCGAGCAAATTAGGCACAAGGCCGATTTTTTATGTGAGGAGTGAAGGGAGGGGGAAGGGAAAAAGGGGACCAGCTCCCGAGAGGTGAGAAATGGGAGCTGGTTAAAGGTCAGGCATGTGGGGTTGCCCCCACATCTGGTCTTTGCTAGTCATAGCTAGTCATAGCTTGCAGTATCTGCCGGAACAGATGGTATTTATTTGCTCCCCCACTGAGCAAATTAGGCACAAGGCCGTTTTTAATGTGAGGTAAAAACCAGCTCCCCTAAAAGGGGTCACTCTGGTTACCAAAAATAATAATTGTCCCAGTATAGAGGGTTTCCCCTCCATTGACTGGTACAAATTATCTTAAGTGCAGTATCTGCCGGAACAGATACTACACTTGGATCTTGTCTCCCGTTCCGCACAAGGTTTGCCTTTTATAATACTGAAAAACGGAAGCAATATGCGGAGATCACAAGATGTCGAATATTTAAAGTGTCAAATTCGGGTAAATTAAATATACGGTTCTCACCTGTTCGTAACTCGTAGATATTATGATTTCGACGTGATATAAAAAGTTTTTAAAATGAGTACGGCCTCGAGAAGCCACCGAAAAAATCCTTTTGCGGACATACAGAAAAAGCAACATACATACATTTTCGCTTTTATATATATATAGACTAGCTAGGGGTACTCGGCGTTGCCCGGGTGTTTTTAGGTGTGTGTTTTTGGGTAAATGAAAACAAAGATCGTTGGTTTTTTTAAAAAAAAACGAAGCCTTGACGTGCAGTTGGAAAATAATAAAGCGTGAAAAAAAAAAATGTGCGACTTGGCAGGTGCTCGTTTTTGACGAGTTAATGACGCCAACTTTGAGTGCGGGACAGTGTTTTATTCAGCGCGAGTCTGTTCGCTTCTTTTTTTATACGAAAAAGCTTAATGCACATGCGGCGATCGAAAATTGTTGACTAGTTATCTTTTGAAAGTCGGGCAACTTAAATAGACAGGCGACCCTGGTTGTTAACTCGTAGATATTATCATTTAGGCGCGATATAAAAGGTTTTAAGAAGTTGTGAGGCGACCGATCGGGTCTCGGAAAAAAGACTTTCTTAGACATACACGAAAAAGCACACACACACACACACACACACAAACATTGTCGCTTTTATATTTATTGATATATATTTATACATTTGTTTATATATATATATACATATATTAAATATATCTGTTTATATATATATATATTGGTATATATATATTTATATATATATATATACATTTTTTATTTAATATGTATATATAATATATATATAGTAAGATATATATAGATTTATATATATATCTATAGATTTTGATATAAATATATATAGATATATCTATATATACGTTTATATATATTTATATAACTACTTAATTTACTCACATAAAATTAATATACAAAAGTATAAATTTATGCGTAAACTGCGTAAGCCTGAAGAATCCTAGAGTGGATGAAACGCATAATATTCAGTGTAGCTTAATCGCCATATATTTTATAAATTAATATATATATATATATATATATATATATATATATATATATATATATATACATATATATATATTTTATATATATAATTTTTTTCCATATATATATATTTTTATATATTTTTATATATATTTAATACATGTATATTGATATATATATATATATTTGTATATATTTATATATATATTTATTTTTATATATTTATTATTTATTTATATATATTCTACATATATATATTTTAGTATATATATTTATATATCTATTTTTTAATATATATATATATATATGTATATATATATATATATATATATATTATATGCGTCCTCCGTAATTAATCTGGACATTTTTACGGTCCTGTATGTAGAAATTTCCAGGTTAGTATCTGAGAACGCGTCTAAAAACACACTTGGAGAAATGCCAGTCTTCGTTAGCACCTGCACAAAGAGCGTGTGGTCTCATATCTACTCGTTCGGTGTCATTTGCTTTTACACCGATTGAGTGTACCAGTCGTGTCAGAAGGCGTAGGTCATTTTATAAAAAGCGTCTTTGAACATTTTACGTTTGTCCACAAAGCACGATGTGACTTTAGAAATAGATAATTTATCGTGTGAAAAAGCTTTCCCTTTGAAAAATATTTTATTACAAGGCAAAGATGAACGTCAGAAAGTTGCGAGGTCAAGACATTAAGAGGATCGATGATAATAAGACCCTGCTTTTTATTTAGCACCTTATTTTGCAGGTGGATCATATCTTTGAACGGTTATAAGGCATTATTATTTAAAGCACTTTATACCTATAGTAAAAATTTGACAAGCACCTGATATATCTCAATTTTTACGAAGGTTTTCTACTGATTCTTTGTCTCTAATTCTAATTGCCCAGACAGTAGAGAACAAGTTTGGCGCGGTTAATGTTTCGGTTTTCCTTCTAGTTGAATGAATCCAAGTCATTTTTTCTGAACTTTTAAAATCTATATTATATATAGGGTACAATATAAAATTAAATACCTATTGACTTTATAATAATAAATACGAAAACTTGGATAGATGTTAATATTATATTTAAGCGTATATTACGACCTGCCAGGGTCAGGCGGCCTGCTAATTATCAATAATTGAGTAAGCATTCCACAAACTACAACTGTTCTTGTTATTATTATTTTCTTCCCATGAGTAGTAGTAGTATTAGTATTAGTAGTAACTGTTATTAGTATTTGGATAAATATGTTCCATTCCGTTGCATAATCTTAACGTTCTTGGAAGTTTTTATTAAAACGAACAAACATATGACACACTGCTTCGCCCAGCATGGAAAATGTCTAAGAGGATTGGACCCTAACGAACGATTATATAATAGATTACATTCAAAAGTAGGAAGAAATGTCAAGATTGACGGTAGCATGAGGAAGTAACATATATTACCCTTCACTCCACTTATATATTTGTCAAGCATAACACGTATACAAGAAGTAATTTTTCATACCTATCAAAGGCCTTTGATATGTCAAAAACAATTGACCTAGAAAGGAAGCCATCGTCGAAAGATTCACTAATCCTATGAGATATAACTGTAAGCAGATCTATTGTAGATCTTGTAGTCCGGAACCATATTGCATGTCACTGATGATGTGTTTAATTACTGTGTTGGTTGACTGCTTCTCTATTTAACATAGATTCCAACAACTTACTCATGACTCATAGGAGACTTATTGGTCTGTATTGAGGGGGATGACCGATCACTTCAATTTTTAAATACGATACCTACTAATGAGATGCTCCGTACTGTTGGGAAGCAATCTCCTTAAGACACCGCTTAAACAGCTTTGTAAGTACGAGAGCAAATTTCCGATTGAGGCTTTTTTAGCACTCTAATTGGAATGCTGTCTGGGTCAGAATCGAGGTTTTTGATATGCTTGGCAACATCACGCAACCATATTTGTATGTCGTAAAGCCTGTTATCAGACAAAAGAGAACATTTGTGGGTCGGCCATGATCGCATAGGTTAGAATTAACTACAAAGATTTGGCAAAGAGTTTGGCTGATACGTTTATCTAAAGTCCATTAATGATGGTTGAAATATAGTATATTTCTTTTCAGGACCCTGTTATTTGCCAAAATTGGTGGGAACCAACCGCTGCTCGTCTACTTTTGACTTGACAGACTGAGAATACAACTTTTTCTCGTTCTTTATTACTCTTTCACAGTGGTTGCTGGCAGTATTAAATGTGTATTATGTCTCAGTGCATCAATTACGGTAGACGCTATGGAAAAAGTGATTTCTGTGGCAGCAGCACATTCTGGAGAGAACCACGACTGGCTGTTAGGTTTTTGCTGGAATTTTTGGATGGTATGAAGCGGTCTAATACATTCAATCAACCATTCCATTGGATCTGATAATATAGACGACACGTTCTTTTTAATCATGAAACAGAAGGATAGGTCTGATATAAATGTACGAAACCTATCCCAGTCAGCCATAGAGTATCGATATACTGTACGATCGAGAGGTATGTCAGGGGATTTATTACATTTTGTTTTTATATGGAGACAACCGAGTGGTCGGAAGATCCTAATGGAGACAGAAGGGAGGATGATCATAGCTCAGGGTAAGTTGAGAGAAAAAGGTCTGGGAGACTTGCATAATGATCATCAACGTCGGTTGTGTTAGTGAACAATCTGAGTTATGTCATAAGCAATGAAGACGTCGTGGCAGAACTTCCCTTCATCATCTTTCTTGTTTGAGTTGGCTAAACATTTCACATTGTGAACATTGAAGTCTCCACAGACGTGAATGTTATCCGAAGAATGAGTCGATAGGATGTGGTCAATTTTCTCATATATGCTCTTAGAAATAGTAACTCCACGGTTGTGGGGCGATAGAGGGCAAATATCAACACAGTCGTGTGAGCAGGGGCAATATGGAAGCACATATAGGGCAATTTAGGGTCTTCTCTGCAGATGTTCCTACCTTATGGAGAGCCATCTTTAATGTAGGCACATATTCCATGCTTATAGCGATCTTGGGGGGTTAGATTTGCATGTTAAATAAGAAAACCCTTTAGTTTCGAACGCATCTAGGCAAATAGTTCGTCCAATGACAGTTTTGCTTAGGAATAATAGGTCTGGTAGTCTCCTATAATTGGGTTTCAACCTCTGGATAGTTGGAGAAGGAGACATGGTAGTGGGGTCTACACTGGAATTGGGAGTCCTGGGATAATCTTGTATTCTTTCTGGATAATTTTCATCATGGAGTTTGGGGATTTGTGGAATATGTCGATAAACTTTGTTAGAGAAGAGCAGAGAGGGAAAGTAAAGGAGAAAAAGAAGCGAAGAAATATTTTTGGAGACCATGATAAAGTAAAGCCGTAACAATTACCCACTAATATGGCATCAAGAACTCCAACTAGAAGCTACTGCATGGTCCAGAATCCATATATCAAATGGTAATACAGCAGACACCGTACTTTGCACCTGCTAGTAGCATAGCCTCCTTAGTGGTTAATCACAGGGTCGGGTCTCTGACTATCAGGTGGGATAGCGTCAGCCCAGTAAAATGTTTACCTCCAGCACCCTTACCAGTGACATGATTACACGTATAGAAATAGAAATAGAAAATTTCCGATATCTCAGGCGACTGCTCGCACAAAAATACTGCCCACCTAGAATACATTTTTTCTTCTCCTTTTATCATAATAATCACTCATTCTGAACATGAACTGAGGGATAAATTAGAGAAAGCGAGATTCAAGGGAGGTGCCGACAAGTCATCCACAAAGCATTGTCTACTTTCCATTAAAAAATGATAACAATAATAAGTATTCTACTTATATAAGTTTACTTGACCTATTTAAGGGAACGTTTGACGATAGGTTCCCCTCTAACTAACTGTAATGAATGAAGTATTAACGTATGTAATTCTTGAGCAACTCAGCTGTTTTCCCCGAGTTATTCTCCGACTTGATTCGAATGGAAATTGACTACCCCAGTTTGCTAAAATTCCACGCTAGGCGGCGCTTTATTAGTATGATTATTTTAAAAGTAGACTTAAAAGAATGGTGTCGGCAGTTTTTTTTTTCATTTTATTTATTTAATTTTTTTCTTTTTTTTGCAACAGAATGTGGGAAGACATTTATTCAAAATTGGATAATGCGGTATTTTTATGAAAATAGCAAACCGAATCACAAATCGCAAATTAATAACAATTAATTTTTATAATTTATAACAAATAATTGAAAGAAAAAACAGACTTTTAAAAATATTTTTTCTGCTTACCAGAATTCAGTTACCGAGTGTTACGTGTGTAATTCTTGAGCAACGCAGCTGTTTTACTCGCGTCGTTCCCATCTTCATTTGAACGGAAACTAACAGCCATTTTGCTAACATTCGACAGTAGGCGACACTTAATTCGTATGAGTATTTGAAAAACAGAAGACTGTTACAGGATATCTGATACCTGTTCTCATTCAGAAATTACAAAACGCAACCTTTTTTTCACAAGTAAACAATCCCTAGTAATGACTTGTTTTATAACAGCTAGTAATTAAGATGTAGCATCACTGTGCATTCCTACCCGCCCTGACTGTACGAAACTGACTTCGCAATATAGTGAGAAATGATCTCTCCTTTGCCACCGCCTAGTACTTTTCACACAGAGGAGAAGCTGCAAATCTGTATTTATTATGCCATTGCCTACATGATAAAAGCTCGCATATCTTATGTCCCTTGTAAAACCCTTTACAGCTTAGTTGTATCTAGTTTTCGCTAGATTGCTACAGCTACACCAAATAACTGTTCGTGTCCTTTCAGTGTACTATAAAACAAATGTAAGTTCTATGGACAAACATCTTATATTTAGATCAGAATACTACGAGACTTCTTTCTAACTGGTTACACAATGATTGTCTTTAAGACTAATGCTAACAGATTCATGTTTCTGAATTTTTGAGATTAGGATAGATTATTCTTATTATTTTGATTCTTTGTTTATTTGGGAGGGGGTTTAGGTTTTACTCTTCTTTTTAACTGTAAATAAAATTAGTTATAATTGTTAATACATTAGTTATAATTGTTAATAAAATTACTTATCTCAATATGCGTGTTATGTTTTTAAATTTTTTAGATACGGGCTGATAATTAAGATTAATTACTTGAAGCAAACGTATGTAAATAAATTCAATACAATAAACACATAATAAAATTTCATATCATATAATCTGCCCTTTTCCTGACAATACTATTGGGAAAATTTTTTTTGGAGTTCCCTCTTTGTAGGGGAAGCTGGATTTCTGACATGAAAAATCAAAAATGTAGTATTATTACGATTAATAATACTCAGTTCAATTTTCCAATACTATTTCAAATTTCAATATTACTATACAATTATCGTTACAATCTAAGTTTCTCTACAGTATTATATTTCCAATTTCAGTTATTATATAGTATTATATTTCTTATTTCAGTTTTTCTATAGTATTATATTTTTAATTTTAGTTTTTCTATACAATTATATTTCCAATTTCAGTTTTTATATACTATTATATTTCCGATTTCAGTTTTTATATAGTATTATATATCTAATTTCAATTTTTCTATACTACTATATTTTTAATGTTAGTTTTTCTATAGTATTATATATCTAATTTCAGTTTTTGTATACTATTATATTTCTAATTTCAGTTTTTCTATAGTACTATATTTCTAATTTCAGTTTTCTATAGTATTCCATTTCCAATTTCAGTTTTTCTATACTAATCTACTACTAATTCCAGTTTTTCTATAATATTATATTTCTAATTTTAGTTGTTCTATAGTATTATACTTCTAATTTCAGTTTTTATACTATTATATTTGTAATTTCAGTTTTTCTATTCTATTATATTTGTAATTTTAGTTTTTCCATAGTGTTATATTTCTAATTTCAGTTTTTTATAGTATTACATTTCTAATTTCAGTTTTTTATAGTATTACATTTCTAATTTCAGTTTTTCTATACTACTATATTTCTAATTTAAGTTTTTCTATACTATTACATTTTTTAATATAATTTTAATATTTTTAAATATATATATATTCTCAATTTCAGTTTTTCTATACTATTATATTTCCATTTAAAGTTTTTCTATAATATTATATTTCTAATTTCAATTTTTCTATAATATTATATTTCTAATTTCAGTGTTTCTCTACTATTATACTGCTAATTTCAGTTTTTCTATAATATTTTATTTTTTTAATTTCAGTTTTTCTATAGTATTATATTTCTAATTTCAGTTTTTCTTTACTATTATTTTTCTTATTTCAGTTTTTCTATAGTATTATATTTCTAATTTCAGTTTTTCTTTACTATTATTTTTCTTATTTCAGTTTTTCTATAGTATTATATTTCTAATTTCAGTTTTTCTTTACTATTATTTTTCTTATTTCAGTTTTTCTATAGTATTATATTTCTAATTTCAGTTTTTCTATAATATTATATTTCCAATTTCAGTTTTTCCATGCAATCATATTTCCAATTTCAGTTTTATATTGTATTATATATCTAATTTTATATTTTTCTATAGTATTATATTTTAATGTCAGTTTTTCTATACTATTATATATCTAATTTCAGTTTTTGTATACTATTATATTTCCAATTTGAGTTTTTCTATAGCATTTTACTTCCAATTTCAGTTTTTCTATAGCATTATATTTCTAATTTCTGTTTTTCAATATTATTATATTTTTTCATTTCAGTTTTTCTATAGTATTATATTTCTAATTTCAGTTTTTCTATAGTATTATATTTCCAATTTAAGTTTTTCTATACTATTATACTACTAATTTCAGTTTTTCTATACTATTATATTTCCAATTTCAGTTTTTCTATACCATTATATTTCCAATTTCAGTTGTTCTATTCTATTATATTTCTAATTTCAGTTTTTCTATAATATTCTATTTCCAATTTCAGTTGTTCTGTACAATTATATTTCTAATTTCAGTTTTTCTATAGTATTATATTTCTAATTTCAGTTTTTTTATACTATTATATTTCTAATTTCAGTTCTCCTATAGTATTATATATCTAATTTCAGTGTTTCTATACAATTATATTTCTAATTTCAGTTTTTCTATAGTATTATATTTCCAGTTTCAGTTTTTCTGTACTATTATCAGTTTTTCTCTCGTATTATATTTCCAATTTCAGCGTTTCTATACTATTATATCCTTGTTGTCAATTAAAGTGTCAGTAGTATAGTGTATGTTTCGTACATAATACGAACAATCCAGTCTTTATTTTCTTCTTTTCCTCTTCGTTGGTCATGATATCATCCTCCTATGGACTACCTTCTCGTTTTATGGGTAATGAGTGTGGTGATGCACTCACAAAATATGTGATCTCTGGTCGCACGCATAGTCTTTACTACTACTACTAGCACTACTACTACTACTAATACTATCAATAATAATAATAATAATAATAATAATAATAATAATAATAATAATAATAATAATAATAATTTGGATTCCTGTCAAATAATTATAACGATTGACAGATGATAATGAAATGCTAATTAGAATTGTCAAAAAATAATATCTGTCAATTACTTTCGGTATTATTACTATTTCCAACAACAACAACTACTACTACTGCAACTACTTCAACTCATAATAATAATAATAATAATAATAATAATAATAATAATAATAATAATAATAATAATAATAATAATATACAGCCTAATAATAAAACGGTTATTTGCATTAATAATATTAATATTGATGGTAATGATATGACCTGTCACCGTTTCATCGATATCATTACCATTATTATTATTATTATTATTATTATTATTATTATTATTATTATTATTATTATTATTATTATTATTATGTTTACTTTCTAACGCAATGCATAATTGTGACTGTTACTCATTATTTCAAATTTCGAGTTTATTTGCACGTTGGCCCTTTTCCTGTTTCCAAATTGATCTCATAGCTTTTCCGTCTCTTTCGAAAACCTCGGATCAATGTCTTTTTTTATTTCGGCAATTTTCTGCTCATTAGAAAGGTTATTCAAAATTCCAATCGTTCACGTCATAATTAACTTGGGCTCATTTTCGTTTTTATATGTGTGTTTGCTTGCTGGGCAGAAGGTGGGGGTGTCGGCTATGCGAGCGACGGGGGTGGGGGTGGTAGTGTCGTTTTCTAATAAGACTCATCATATCTCTGCTTTTTTTCATTTCTTCCGATTTTTTGTGTTATACAAACAATCAAACCGGGTTTTTAATCATTCTTCATTAGTTAGAGAAATATCCGTCCTCCCCGCCCGCCACATCCTCCACCCGCCGCTAACGTTCAGCCTCAGAAAACCCCCACCCCCAAGTCAACCTCGATTCCAATCACTTGACTTCGTCATTTTGATACCCCGTTTCTTCCCTCCAACTCTCTTCGTTCTTTTAGTATTTCAAGGATTTTTATATTTCTTCTCCATTTCTCCAGATTTGAGCCTTCGATATTCATCCTTCTCTTTTTTCCTTTCGTATTTTAATTATGTTTTTCTTTCTATCTTTGCTCTGTACTTTTTCTTCTTCTTTTTTCTATTTCTGTTGCAATTTTCTTTAAAATTATTTTTTGTAATTTTTTATTTTTTATTCAATCATTTCTCAAGATTTGAGCCTTTAATTTTCTTCTTTTTCGTCTTCTTCTTTATTTATTTATATTTCAGTGTGTTTTCTTTTCTTTCTTTTAGTTTTAATTTTTCTTCTTCTTGCTGTATGTCTTTTTTTCTCCATCATTAGTTTTAAGCTTTTTTTTCTTTTTCCATAATGGGTTTATTTCAACTGTACTTACTTTCTTTTATTTCTTTCTTTTAATTCATTATTTCGTACTTTTTTTTCGTTCGTTCAGAGTTTTCGATTCGTCAATACTTAGTTCTTTAATGTTTCCTACATTTTATTTTTTTAGATATTTGTTTTTTTTTCTTTTTCTTTATTTATATACTCTTTGTTTATGCCTTTATTAATTTCACTCGTATATTTTCTTTTTTTTCTCTTGCCTTGTTTCAGCTTCTTTTCTTCCTTCTGCTTCTATTTACTTTTTCTTTGTTTGTTTCTTTCTCTCGGATCTCTTTCTTATTTTCATTCTTTCTTTTCTTTTTATTGTGTATAATTTTTTTTATTTCTGCTTTTTCTTCTTTGATTCTTTTTCTTTATATTTTTTCTTCCTCTTGGTCTTCTTCTTTTTCTTTATTTTCTCTAGTTTGTACGTGAATCCCGCGCCTTATTTTTTCTACCTTTATTTTTGGTCTTTGATGAATCTTATTTATTTAAATTTGTCTTCGTCCGTAGTTTTTTTTTCTGTTTCTGTCTTTCCTCATTTCTACGTACATTTCTGTTCATTTTCTTTGATTTGTTACGACATTTTCTTCCTTTCTCATAGATTAAAAACTTTCTTTTTGGGGCATTATTTCTCTTTTAGAATAAACACTCCTCATCCTCTTCCTTTCGTTTGCCTTATTTTCTTTTTTCTTGTTTTTTCTTTCTCTTCTTCTCTGCTAATTATTCTTTATATCCGGTTTCTTACATCTCTTAATTATTTTCTTTCTTTTTCAACTGCTATCTGTAAATTATTATTGCAATTGCTAAATATTTTCTTCTACTCTGTTCTTTCTCCTATCTGCTTTTCTTCTTCTTCTTCTTCTTCTTCTTCGTTCTTCGTTCTTCACATTTCTCCCATAGTTCTCCTTGACCTATTTGTTTTTCTATTGTTATCGTTGTTACCGTTTTTTCCTTCATTTTTCTTTTTATTGTAGTTCTTATACTTATTATTCTTTTCTACTCCTGCTTCTGTTGTTTGTATAATTTTCCTACTCATTCAATAAGTACTACTTCATCTCTTCTCTTCCTTCTCATCTTTTCTGTTAGCTTCTTCTTCTTCTTCTTCTTCTTCTTCTTCTTTTCCCTCTTCTTCTTTTTCTGTTTCGTGTTCGTCTCGAACTTTTATTGGTTTATTTAAAACCTCTGAAACCTGCATTATAAAGTTTCGGTTTCACACAAGTAAAGTTTACAAATGACCTTTTCATACAAAAAAGTTAGAAATGATAAAGATGTTCCAAACAAAATTTTTCAAGAATATTTGTATCAAAACACGCAAACTGCCGTTCTAGGAGTAAATTGGGATGCTTGTGTAAACATATATCACTCTAAAACTTACCACAAACATACACACACGTATACATATATATATATATTATATAATATATATATATATTATGTGTATATATATATATAATATATATATTATGTATATATATATATATTATGTATATATATATATACATTATGTATATATATATATATATATATATATATATATATATATATATTAGCTGGATGCTCAGCTTTGCTCGATCGTACAATACGCTTAAACATGTTATTTTAATTTATGCAGATTGCGTAGGTATTATTATAACATCAATCTTCTATTGAATATTATATATTACGAGGATTAATTTGCCCGATGGACTAATTTGCAACAATAAAAAATATAAGAAAATAAATGATATTGATAATTTAGTTCATCAAATTCCGTCTATGTTTCTTTATAATGTCAAGTCATCTGATATTTGGGCTTGACGGTGAATGGTCCGGAAACTCAACTTTTGATTAATATTTAGTTTAAAATATGCAAACAAAGAAATTATTTGCGGCTATTGTAAACGGTGACTCACATTTTATCGTGAATTGAATTCATTAATAAGCAAAAAAAAAAAAATCAAAATAAAATGGTGGGACACAAACGGGATTGAGCACGGGATCATTCGATCTGTTTTCGTATGCCCTCCCAATCAGCTATGTTCTAAGATGTCAACAAATTATTTTTTCTTCTAAGAACAAATTATTTATTGAGATTTTATTATTTCCATTGTCGCTTCAACTGAAAATATTGCCCTGTGATTTTTTATTTATTTATAAGAATATAAGACTATTTTTAAGATAGGATTTCTTCCATTTTCGTTAATTATCGGACGAATTTCTGTATAAAACTTATCTAAGAACACTGCCAGACACATAAATTACCTTAGTGTGAAATTTGTGAAAGACAGGCTCAGTCGTTTCGGAACTGATAAGGAAGGAACTCACGGACAACAACATTTATCTAATAGTAGAGATGAAGATAAAAGTATATATATATATATATATATATATATATATATATATATATATATATGGATAAAAAATCAACTTTATAAAAAGTGTCGATATGTAGGTGTGCGTGGGAATGTATGCTTCAGTTCAGAATCAACTATTTATTAAGAAAAACTCGTGTTAGTCCATGGAAATAGAGAGAAAGTCTTTCTTTTATTTAAAAAAAAAACAAAGACAGGATTACAGAAAAGAGAAAACGTAGAAGAAAATATGTAAAGTGAAGAGAGAAAATAGATAAAGAATATAACGAGATGCATAGTTAAATAAATTGGAGTGTGAGATACGATTTTATGAATATAAAAATTAAACCAAACTGAAAAAGACTAGCGAAGGACGAAAAACGTATTAGAAAAATGCTACTATTATGACCATTATCCCCACCACCATAACCACCAGCAGCAGCACAACCACCACCACCACCACTACTACTATTAACAGTAATACTACTACTAATATTACTACTACTACTAATGATAATAATGATAATAATAATAATCTAATATATAACACTCGCTATGTCTGAGTGCGTTTGTCTGTCTGTTCCTATTTTTACAAACAGTATTTTCCTAAGTTCTCAGAGCGGCACGAGACGTATAAATGATTTCGTGAAACGTTATTTTATGAGTCTTTAGTAAGTAAAAAAAATAGCTTCTAAAAGGTAAACATTTTTAAAAAATCGAAACTTGTACGCATGCGCAAATAAATATGCATTTATACGTTTAAGTTAGCATTTTTTTTTTTAGCTATTTCTAACTTATGTGACGATAACTCGAACGGCAGCAATTAAACCTGAAACAGTAAATGTTTAGGTTTCAGTTGTTATAAATGGTACTCTAATCATATTTGTTTACTTGTGGAATCACTGAAATATATTGGGCATGATGTAATAATTATATAGAGAATTGGCTCTATAATAATGAATACGGAACCTACACAAATTAAAATGTCATATTTTAGCATATTTTATGACTAAGCAACGTGCTAGTAATAATAATGGAAAATGTCCATTAAACTTATCAGAAAAAAAGAGGATAAATCCAGGGTATAAATAGTCCGAAAATTATGGTGTAAATATAGAAGAAGAAAACGTGGAAGTTGATAAACGAAAACGACGAGAAATGGCGTGAGAATACGAAAGAGATAAAAAAGCCAAAGGAGAAGGATCGAAATCAAAAGGATAATAGTAAAGAGATGAAGAGGAAGTAGAATAGGAAAAAGAAAGAGAATGAAGGATAAAATTGAGAAGAATAAAAGAAAGATGAGAATCATAGAGAGAGAGAGAGAGAGAGAGAGAGAGAGAGAGAGAGAGAAGGAGAGGAAGTGGAAGTAAGAAATTAACATAAAAGGTAAAGAAGAAAAGAAAAAGAAATGAGAACGCTAAAGAGGAGGGAAATTAAAAAAATTAGCAAGGAATAAAAAGGCGGATAACGAAGAGGGAGAAAAGGTAAAAAAAAAATATGGATAAAGAAGAAGAAAAAATAATAAAATAGACGATAAAATAAAAAAAAAGTTGAAAAATGATAAAAATAAAAAAAAACAATAAAATACGAGAGAGAAACAGAACGAAAGGAGAAAAGAAGATATTAAATTAGAAAAGAAAAAATAGCAAGAAAATAAAATAAAGAAATTTAAAAAGAAGCTAGGAGAGAAAAGAAAAACGAAAAGAATGTAACAGAATAGGAGAGGTAGGAGAAAAAGAAATAAATAGACAGAACGAGACGACAAAAATAAACATAAATAATATGAAAAGGATGAAGAGAGAAAAAAAAGGAAATATGAAAAATAAAAGATAAATAAAATAATAAAATAAAAGAGAAGACAAGAAAAAGAAAGGAAGGAGAAAGTAAAGGCAAAAAGAAAAAAAACGAAAGAGAAATGGAGATGAAGAATGAAATACAAAGATAAAAGGAGAAAGGAGAAAAATCCAAACAAAAAAGACAAAAAACAAAAACTTTAAAAAATATAAAAAAAGAAATAATAAAAAAAATAATTCCAAGAAGAAATAATAATAAGAAAAACTGATAACGAATAATAATAAGAAAATGAAGAAGGAGAAAAAGAAATATAGAAGAAAATAAATATTAAGAAGAAAAAATAAAATGAAGAGGAAACAAGAGGAAAAAGGAAAAATGAAAAGAAAAAAAGAAGTAAAAGAAAGAAGAAATAAGACGAAAAATAATAAGAAGAAAGAATCAGGAAAAAAACAAGAAGAAATAAGCAAAAATAAAAATAAAAGAAGAATATTGACGAATAAATAATACGAAAAAATAATTATGGGAAACAGAAATATGAAGAAGAAAAATAAAAAAAAGAAAAAAGAAAAAAAGAAGAAAAAAATGCACATGGAACACAATTTGTAAAATTTAACATAATGAATAAAAGATGCTGATTCTGAATAAGATGCTTATACATTTGATGCCGGCCAGCGCCCATCTCCTTCCCCAGCTACGATATTATAATGACGAGGACAAGGCTGGATCCTAAATACCATACGTTTATTATTAATAAAATACTAAAATTATTCAGTTTTGAATACAGTTTATTTTATTCATTTATTTATTCTTTTTTTTACTTTCAAATTTTATTTTCGCCAATTTCGTAGTTATGTAACTTGGCTTTTTATGTTATTTGTATTGTTTTTATCTTTCGAATCTTTGAAAGTTGTGTTGAGCGAAAAAGAAAATTTCACGCCCACTCTACAGCTGAACGGGAAAAAGGAATTCTTTATATTTCCCCGCTTTATTTTAATGTTCTGTGTCTTTTTTTTTAATATTGCATTTGTTATTTTAAGTCGAAAGTTTTGGGGAAAATTCCTTTTACAGAATATTTTGGTAGATTGTTGTTAACTGGA
>NC_136497.1:47570600-47598100 GCF_053919585.1 Euprymna scolopes | reverse complement strand
GATTGAACTAACTACACTAGTTTTTAGTGTAATTAAAATGTTGTCGATAGCTGAATACTATACATATATATAAGCAAAAATGCATAATCACTTATATATAATCACCTGTATATATATAATCACTTGTATATACTCGCTGCATATATATAATCACTTATATATATAATTACTTACATATATAATCACTTATATATATAATCGTTTATATATATACGCACTTATGTATATATATAATCACTTATGTATATATATATATCGTCACTTATATATATATATATATATATATATATAATCACTTACATATATATATATATATATATATATATATATATATATATATATAGCTACACTTTCTTCCGAGGTTGTATGGCGTTTTTTTTTTATTTGGTTGGGATTACCATATAAATATTAATATTTATATTGGATTAAAGCTTACACCTGCTTTGTCTGATAAACTTGTCATTCTTATTGCTTGATTATATAACATGCATACATACATACATATATACATATACACATACATACGGCTCGGCCACAACCGAGATTGAACTAACTACACTAGTTTTTAGTGTAATTAAAATGTTGTCGGTAGCTGAATACTATACATATATATAAGCAAAAATGCATAATAACCTATATATAATCACCTGTATATATAATCACTTGTATATAATCGCTGCATATATATAATCACCTATATATATAATTACTTACATATATAATCACTTATATATATAATCGCTTATATATAATCACTTATGTATATATATATATAATCACTTATGTATATATATATATATATAATCACTTATGTATATATATATATATATCGTCACTGATATATATATAATCACTTACATATATATATATATATATATATATATATATATATATATATATATATATATATATATATATATATATATATGTAAACTTGCTGGCTAGGATACCAGCAATTTCCCAGGAGGATTGATTAACTTAGTACATTCCTATCCTTAAATTGTATTTGTTGAATTACTTCCTGCTTATGATTTTCTTATATTAATTCGGCTACCACGATACTGATGCAAAACGGCCACTAGAAAAATACAAAATGTATCGTTTGTAATTGTAATATACAACATTAATACGTAGTTTCGGAGCGGAAACAGTTAGTTCGGATGTCAAAACTATGAAAATCCTACTGCCGTGTGACTGAGATATATATCGTTGGATTTTGCATGTGTATTTGTAATTAACTTACAAGTAATTCAGTTTATGAATTTCAAATTTATTTTAATTGATGAATCCGTAAAAATGTTTGCGACAATGTAATATATTAAATTTATATATGAAAGAGCATAATGTTATTTTTTGTTTGAATTTTTACGAATTAAATTATAATTGAAAAGTAATATTAAAAGTGTGTGTATAAGTGAGAGAGACACACACAAACAGACAGAGATAGAGTGATAGAAATGGGAATAGAGGAAAATGAAGAGTACGAAAGAAAAACTTTGTCCGTAGATCTGTTCATTTTGCGATATAAATCCTATTTCGAATTGGATGGTTTCAGAAAAAAGGAAATCGATTTTTAAGACCAAAATTCTGTAAAACTTGACCGTGTAATATTTAAAGTATTTGAATTCTGGAAATTCTTACAGAATCGAGAGCGAATAGAAGAAAAAGAGCATCGCTTTTATTGCAGGTCGGGATTCAGATAATGCGTTCATTAACTAAGGGTTTGCTCTGTAAATTAGGTGAAATATTCAAGTTAGATATAACTCACAAATTCAAGAAAAGGCAAATTCATTACCTTTTGTAATAACATAACCAATTCGGGCGAATTTTACTTTTTACCAGGTCCTTCGCTTATAAGTTGCTCATTCGCGTATCCGTTATAACCACTCATTCGCGTGTCCGTTATGACCACTCATTCGTGTATCCGTTATAACCACTCATTCGCGTGTCCGTTATAACCACTCATTCGCGTGTCCGTTATAACCACTCATTCGCGTGTCCGTCATAACCACTCATTCGTGTATCCGTTATAACCACTCATTCGCGTGTCCGTTATAACCACTCATTCGCGTGTCCGTTATAACCTTTCCATGCCTCCATTTTCCCTTAATTTCCATAGACTAACACAAGTACTTTTCTAACACAAAGTAGCACGGTGCTATTGTATTACTCCGAATTTATCAAAAACTAGCATGGGTGCCCGGCGTTGCCCGGGTGTTTGGAGGTGTACGCTAAGCAAAAAACAAAACAAAAAAAACGGTCAATTTTTCTAACTTTGACTCCTATTATGACCCCTTAACATTTATTGTTTTGGGCTCAAATCAAGTTATTAAGTTAGATCCATGTCCAAGTCTAAAATACATGTCTAAAATCCATGTCTAACATTTCAAATGTTTAGACCCCAAATCGTCGGAGGAGATTTTGTAGCGTTCTCAGTAAAATCGTTGAACTTTGACGACTTAACAGCCAAATTTCTGACCGAAAACCGATCACATAGATTTTCCTAAATCTCAGTACCCAGTATATCAAATTTCGAGTCTGTAGACTAAAAATTGACAGAGTTATTGCGTAGGGATATGTACACATACAAACATATAGACAGACACAGACACACATACACGTTCACATTTATAGATGTATAGAATATCTGGCCGCCATTGAATATTTGGCATGCCCAGTCGTACACTACGCTTAAATATGATATTTTAATTTATGCAGATTGCACATGTATTGTTAAAGAATAAATCTTCTATTTATTATTATATATTACGAAGAAACATTTGCCCGGGTAACTAAGTCATATAATAAGTAAATAAATGATAATGCCTTTCATCAAATTCTGTTTGTTAACAATATCGCGTCAGCTGATATTTGGCTTTGACGATCTTAAACATAGCCTTTCTTCTCTTATAGTCTTATAGATGAAAATAGGAGAACTTTTACAGGAGGGATATTTTACGTTATTTATTAATTTCGCCCGAGTTGTCGGTTGGTTATTTATTTGCTTCCCCACTGAGCAAATTAGGCACAATGCCGATTTGTAATGTGGAGAGAAAGGGAATGGAGAGGGGAAAGGGGGGAAAGCTCTTCCGAGGGAGGTGGATGAACTGGATAGTGACAACCGGTATGGAGATTTTCCCTACATTGACCAAAACTGATTGCTACAAGATCAATAGTCTGATAACTGGAGTTGCTCCCACATATAGCTTTGATTGCAGTATCTGCTTGAACAGATGGTATTTATTTGCTCCCCCACCGAGCAAATTAGGCACAAGGCCAATTTTTAATGTGAGGAGTGAAGGGAAGGGGAAGGGAAAAAGGGGACCAGCTCCCGAGAGGTGGGAAATGGGAGCTGGTTAAAGGTCAGGGATGTGGGGTTGCCCTCACATCTGGTCTTTGCTAGTTATAGCTAGTCATAGATTGCAGTATCTGCTTGAACAGATACTACACTTTGATCTTTGCCTCCCGGGCCAAAAAGGCCGAGGGGAGCGGTTGGTTCGTATGAGTTTTACCATCTTTTCTTATTCAGCTGAGAATAAAAATATGCTACAATAGGCACCTTTATGATTCCTGTCTTTCCTTGATTATCTGAACTGGCAATTTCGACATTTTTATCTCTATACTAACTCTCTCTCTTTCTCTCTCTACCTCTTTTTCTTTCTCTCTCTCCCTTTCTATCTCTCTCTCTCTCTCTCTACATAAACACGCTGATATTTTCAACTTTTCAATTTCAAGTCAGTCAAGAATACGAGTTAATGATCGGTTGGTAGATTTTCAGTTGAATGACAAAGAATATTAGTAGAGGATTAACAATAATAAATACGATTAATACAATCTGCTTACTCATGAAGACGGTTTATGATGTGTATTTGTTGACATAAGATTTGTATATACGAAATAATTAAGTTGACACACCGGTTTCCGTCAGATCACCGAAGGTAAGCAACGCCGAGCCTGGCCAATACTAAAATTGGTGACCGTTTAGGAATTCCAGGCGCTATATGTGCTCTCCGCTCATCTCGGCATTGTTTCCAGTCTGACTTGGGACACTTCTTGCCACTGGAACTAAACAGTGTAGATTCAGGAGATGTGTGGTTCGGATTGCGCAATTCTTGCCTCAAAATTACATGCGCAGCGACCTTTACAGGGATGCCCATTTTCTCTTGAGACTGAACGGAGGCATCACAAGGTTGAGGACAACAGTATTATAGTTAGTATGGAAACAGGTTCGTTAAAAATATTCTAAAATGTCTAAATTCTTAGAAACAGACTTTGTTCATGGGAACTCCGCCTTGCAATCGGTTCTCGAAAAAAGCGAAAGTCCTTTTTTTGTATGTGTGATGAGTTCGTGTTGAAAATGCCTTTTAAAAAAGAGGAAGAGATTTTAGTTCAAGCGTTTCTTCGTATCTCGTAGCCTTTCTTGATTATCGAACTAAACAAATGTTTATTTGTGTGTCAATTATTGTCTTTATTCAGAAATACCTTCTGCATTTCCCGAGTCGTTACGATTGTTTTTTTTTTATTCATACCTAATCTAAAATCATCTAGAAAAATATGAAAAAGCGTATTTCATGGAGAATGACATTTTATCAATTCAGACGAATAGAATATCAGTCATTCACCCCTTTATGTTAATCATATCTATAAAAAGACTAGAAAACAAACAAAGTTGTTCTCATTAACATTTTAGCAATATATATATATATATATATATGTATATATATATATATATATATATATATATATATATATATAATTGTAAAAAGTTTAAATATGCGAACATGTTTCTGCATCGATTTTCGTTAATTCTTGCTGTATGTTTCGACAAATACTCTTTTTTACGTTTGCCAACATTAATTTTTACGTTTTATCTTCTTATAGAATAACCACCTATACCCAACGTCGGAGGAATTTTCACTCTCATGCTCAGCTCTACTGCTTCTGCTGACCGTGAATGTATTTTTCATATGACATATCTAGGCTTTTCTACACTACCAGATCGAAATTTCCTGAATCGTAATACTGAACTTCAAATGAAAACAATAGTATCTGCGTATTCTTCGTATTTTTAAGATGATTATTTCAAAAAATTACGAAAGGTACAAAAGTATTCATTAAAGAAAATAGAAAATAGATTTTGAAGAAAGCGAACGTATTTGCTTTTGTAAGACACAGAAGAGTTAAAAAAGGAGGTTATTTACTGTTTCGATTTAAACAAGATGGCCGCAATCTTTCACCTGCTAATACGATGAAGTTGTTTTTTTAATAATTCACTAATATTCAGGTAATTTCGACTGCATAATTTGTTTTTTTTTAATAATTTACTAATATTTAGGTCATTTCAACTGCATAATTTGCAAGATAACATTGTGATTTATTGGAATTGACAAAAACAATCAATAGAACCAATTACTCTATTTATCGATTAAAAAATTTCGTTCCGATAATGCAGAAGCGTCCACATCTTTGAAACACTTACTATTACATATTTTTGGTCTGGCTATCTACATCTTCAACATAAAAAAACTAAGGCTATTTTATCGAACTCTTTCTTCTCAAACTTTGTAATAGACCTTTGCAAAGACATTTTTCCATACTCGCTAGACAGACTAACAGATTAGCAATTTGACAGGGTTGTTCGTTAATGATCACTGTCAATATTCTTACTTTTATCTTAATTTAAGTCTAATAGATTTTATATAACAGTCTTAACATCATAAACTTTATGTAAAAAGAAAGAAATATTCACGGATCATGTCGGTTGTATTTAGCTACATAATGTTTATATTTCTTTTGCATTTTACAGAAACAATATTCAACGACTTTCAAATGCCACTTCATAGTATTGGAAAGACTTGTGGTTTTATTCTCGGAATAGGAGAAATTTGTTTTCCATGCACTAAGCGGCATTAAGTGTTTATAACACAATTGCTCATGGATGTAAAATTAGAGTTTTGTATATATATATTCAATATATATTTCAGACATACACAAACACACACACATCATCAGAAAAAAGGACTTTCTTCCACTTCTAAAACGTTTCAGTTTTGGTATTCAGGACCAAACCTTAAGCGATCGCCCGCTGTGACAAACCTTGCTTATGGAAATCTAGAATTTGAGCACACTCAACTTCGGTAAGTTTGCTTGCTTTAGGCATGGATTGCTAATCCATAACCGAGTTAAAAACAATTTATAATTTTGGTCAAAAAGGCCTTATTTTATAAAAATGTAAATTTCTTAATTAAATGTTTGGAATGTAGCCTTTGTTTTTCCATAACCTTTTTGGTTGTAGTATTGGTAACCTGAAGTGGTGGAGTTTAAAATGTATTCTATAAGACATCTATCTTTAAAAATATTTTCAAGTTGTCTTAAACTTTTGATTGGGAGTGTATATATATATATATATATATATATATATATATATATATATATATATATAATATAAAGCTGAATGTGTGTGTGTGTCTGGTAACGAATAGGCTCCTATATGGTTGACTATTTAAAAAAAAAATAATTACATATAATGATAGAAGCTGTATCGAGACACAGGAATGGATATGGTTGATCTGGCAGAACGGTCGTTCATTATAATTGTGGGCTCTGCATTCGCACCTGATCCACAAAGTATTTAAAAATGAAAAAAAAAAAAACGTTTACAAGTGTTTTTGATATAGATGTACATAATAATATTTTGATAAGTATGTTTTAACTTAAATAGCGATGGTATAATAAAATTATGGGCCCTGTGTTCGCGCCTGGCCTCCATAGAATGGAAATAGCCACAAACTTTAGTAAGACTTTTCATATCTATCTGCGTAAGTATACTTTGATAATTATGTTTCAGTTTGAAGAAATATAGTATAATAAAATTATGGGGTATTCGTTCGCACCTGACCTCCATAGAATGGAAATATGCCACAAAGTTTAACTAGGTTTTTTTAATATAGATCCACAGAATATTGTGATAAGTGTTTCAGTGTGAACAGGAATGGTATAATTAATTATGGTGCTTATCTATTTTATTTTTACTTTCATCATATTTGTTTTGGTTTTGATACCCCCAAATTCGCAGCTATCTCTTTACAACCGTTCCTTTTCATAACCTATCATACTTTCATAAATCAGAGTCCGTTTTCTGCAGACTGTTTTTTACCCCAGTAAACGACGGGTACTTTTGCTAGTATATATATATATATATATATATATATATATATATATATATATATATATATATATATATATATAGGCTATACTTTTCGCCTGTTAAAAACGGGCAAATTGATAGCCGTTTACTAAGAATGAGTGCTTTATGCCAAATTAAGCACTGAATATGGTAAAATTTATCATTTTGCATTGAATACGTTTCAGAGAAAACTTCTAAAGTAAACGTGATATTGTGGTGACAAATACCTATAATTGCCTGTTAGTCGATTAATTGCATCGAACAGTGTTGCAATGCTCAGTTCGTTGCCCTCTATCATATCAAAGTAGAATACAAAAATTTAACTAAACCGTACAAGGAGTTTCAGAGAGAGAAAAAAAATAAGAGACAGACATGCATAGAGACATGCACACTATAATAAATACATATATATATATATATATATATATATATATATATATATGTATATATATATATACTTTTCTGTTAAATTCATTAACTGAACCATGCATGTTGAAAATGTTGAGGTAATGTCATGAATATATATATATATAAATATATATATATATATATTTACATATATACATATTTATATATATATATATATATACACACACACACACTATTATATAACAAAACTTTGTGTCCGTATCGGCGTGTGTGTGTGTGTGTGTGTGTGTGTGTGTGTGTGTGTGTGTTCATTCCGTATGGAGTCGAAAACTGCACCATGGATTTTTATGTAATTTTACACGAAGGTACTTTATGTGCTTGGCAGTGTTCTTAGATATAGTTTATATCAAAATGTCTTGGATAAGCATCGATAATCTTATGAATCCGATAAAAGAAGTAACTCGCAATTTTGATCAAAGTTAACACCTTACACAGCATAAGATCAAAAGTGAGGCCCAGTATTAAACCAACAGTGTTTTTTTTTTATGTGACAGGGTCACGTTCGAAATGAATGTTTTCGTTCAGAGCACAATTTGTGTATGATACGACTCTTTACACTTTAAAGTTTAATGCAAGCCATTATATTTAAAGATATTTTAAAGAATCAACATCAGATTCTGTACAGTGCAATATAGACTGCAATGTATTGTGAACTTAGTTACTGCGAGAGGCATGTAAATCTTTCTCCAGTTGCACTGCGTTCCTTATTAGGGCAGGCAATAAATCGATTTGATTGAAAAATTTGCGATTTCACCGATTTCGATGAAAATAAAAATATGGGACTGTAAAAAATTCGTTGATCATCATTCAACATCCAGACAACGTCAAGTCACATATAAAAGCAACAATAATGTATTGTGGATGTATTGTGGACTAAGATATAGTGGGGAGGCATATGAAACTTCTGCCAAATGCACTAGAATGTGTCCCTGACAAGAGCAGGCAATAAATCAATGAAAAATAAGCGATGCTATTAATAATAAAAGTGCTAAAATTGTGGAACGTTCGTTATTTCTCATCCGATTCCAAGCAAGGTTGGGTTTCCCTGCTAGTATATATATATATATATATATATATATATATATATATATATATATATATATATATATATTTATATATTTATATATAGTGTGTGTGTGTGTGTGTGTGTGTGTGTGTGGGAAAATAAGTATAAACTCACTAATGTTCTTGAGTAATTGTCTGACTATTTTATAATCAAAGAATATGGAAATGCCTTAATAATATTAATCGAATGTTGCGTCGTCCGCTGTTTCTTCTTTTCATAAGCAAAAAGCTTCGTGCGTAAAAAGGATTTGCTTAATCCCAAGTTATACGTAATCGTGCAAATATTTCTCGAACCGCCATCACATGAGAATTCTGCCATTTTGTTACTCTTTACTGTTTTTGAAATTTTTTATTTCATTTGATTTGAGTTTTGCTTTATCCGAAACTGAACTCCCCAACCACCATGCCCCTACCCCACAAGTTGATTGCCTCCCAGGCATCATTCTTCATGTGTAAGTGTATGTGTGTGAACGAGAGAGAGAGAGAGAGAGAGAGAGAGATAAAGAGAGAGATGAAAAAAGAAAGAGAGAGAGAAAGATACAGTGTGTGTGTGTGTATGTGTGTGTGTGTGTGTGAATATTGCGCGTATATATGACTCGGTACACTAGGTTGTTGCCTGTTTCAGTATATGTGAACACATCTATGTGTAAGCGTACACACATGCATATATATGTATATATTTGCATATATATATACGATTCCATTGATAGTTCTGCGTATACAATGATGCATTTCTCCATTCCCTCTCTTCTTCATATATGCATATGTAAGCGTGTACATGCATATCCGTGTAAGTTCGACACCATGAACACATGTACTGTGGATGCATTCGTGCGTGTAGATGTACTGTCGTAAAAGAACCTCGTATGTATAATCAATTCAATCGGCACTATAAATGCATATACACGAAAACACACACACGCATATATATATATTTTAGTTGTATATTTATATATATATATGAATACATATAAATATATATACACATATATATATATTTATATATATAAATACATATACGCATACATGCATACACACACACACACACACACACACACATATATATATATATATATATATATATATATATATATATATATGTCATAAAACAAGCGCAAATATATATGCATGTATAACATAAACACTCCATATCAGAACAGAGTCGAATCTAGATAAAACTCGCACATAAAAAGTATTCACATATTTCTTAGATTGAAGTTAATAATAATAATAATAATAATAATAATAATAATAATAATAATAATAATAATATACGTTAACATTTCTTATAATCATATATTTTTATTATATATAGAGGCATGTATCATATATTAAGGCATATATATGCATATATATGTGTGTGTGTGTGTATATATATATATATATATATATATATATATATATATATATATAAATGTGCGGGTGCTAAAATTATTCATCATATGCAGCTCTCTTTTCTCTCCCGCCCATATGCATGTAGCAATGATTTTACATGGCAGTGTTTATGCAGTCTGGTTTTATATATGCATGTTTCCGTGTATGTACACACACACTTGTTATTTTCGGCGCGTGTCCGCTTGCGATGAATAACGTGTAGACATTGTAACAAGCAAAATTAACTTTATAATCGGTTCACACTCATCAGCATTGTTATTAGTCTGAAAGTGGCTTTTGAATAAAAACTTGGTCTGGCGAAATTTGAATATTGAAAATTTGCAGCGAAACATTGAAGTATATAAAATAATACACATTAAATAATAATACAGCTCTATTTACTGTTGAGCACTATTATGTAAAAAACTGTACGAATCCATGAATTATTTTTAACCCTCCTCCCCTTTTTCTGTCTGTCTGTCTAAATATATAAGTAAATAGATCCGTATTCCTGTGTTTATGTGTTTGTTCAAAATGACATCATACTTGACGTCATACTATTGTGTATATATAAATATATATATGTGCGTTGATGTATATGGCGTCATATCTATGACGTAGTGCATGTCATAGATATGACATCATGTATGATTGAACTCAAAATAAAGATTCCCCGGGCAACGTCCGATCTCCGTGCAAATTATACATATATATTTCAGAAGGGACAGACCATCTTAATATTCATTTTATTCTTAAGAGGATTTGTACCTTATGAAGTGTTAACATTTTTGGAGTATTTATAACTCTAGAACTGTTGTACTCTAGTATTATTGAGTTGAAGCTTTGCATGTATGTGTATATAAATGATTATGTAAAACTTCGGTATCGAGCACTCTTGTATGAAGCTTGTTAATACTTCATTGATTGCGTCACCTTTGGAAAATATTAACTGCGAATATTATATATATATATATATATATATATATATATATATAATATTTCAGGGTAATATTTTCCAGACGTGAAGCTTCATAAGAGTGTTCAATACGAAAATTAGGACAATGGAACCTTTTTTTATTCGTTTTGCAGAATCATTTATATGTCGCTACACTTCCGTGCTTAAAATCAAAATAAAACAATTCGCGTTAGATACTATTTGTAATAGAAGTAGGGGGGAGCCAAAGAATATAACCACCCGGGAAAATTAAATAAATAAATCACCCATTCATATTTACCGTAATTTACATACGTTATCTCTTGAACATGGGTCGGTCGAAAGGTTCTTCATGCTTCTATTTTTATTTTTTCGAAGTATGTTTTACTTGTATATATTTTTTAAGGCTTTTAGTCGTGCGTGTGTATGTGTGTGTATATGTGTGTGTGTGCGTGTGTGTGTGTGCTTTGGCAGCAAGTCATTATTCAAACACGTCTTATTGAACACGACAGAGTTATTCTTTTTTAGATATCTTTTCAATTCGCCAAACAGTCTTTTTTTTTCAGCTGGCATATGTATATTATAGCGCCCAAAATTTGTTGTTCAACCATATTTTCTCAGGCGCTTTCTATTGGTATATCCGATCGTCGCCAGGAGCGATTGTTGTTGATGTCGTTTCTTTTTTTTATCTTGGAGGCTTGGTGTATTTACAATTTTTTTTATTGGTTATAAGGATGGGTCCAGCATGGGTAGGGGCAAATTTATTTTCTTTTTAATTTCGTTATTTAATTAATTTCTTAAATTAAATTTTAATATATATATATATATATGTGTGTGTGTGTGTGTGTGTGTGTGTGTGTGTGTTTTCATATGTGCATGTGTGTGCTAAGAAAAATCACCTGTTAATTCATTCATTGATATCAGATTAGATTGTTTAAATCAGGTATAAATTGATTTCAAATTAAATGAAATAATCAGAAAAATTAATTTTTTGTCCGTTATATGGCGCTTTATACTCTGCCTTCTCCTTTCTCATTTTGCGCCATATAAAGTATTTATCTATACCTCTAGTAATATTTCGCATTGTTTATAATGGACTATTCAAAACGATCCACTGGAGAGCACTCAAGGAGATAACAACCTAAGACTGAAAGAAATCTCAGTCCTGATGAGCGATGAGACAGTAGAAATACTTTCGTGTTGAACACTTCATTTTACGACTGGGCAACGCCGGAAGTCCACTATTATATATTGGGTGCAATATAATAATCCATTGTGATTTTGCTCTGTAATAATTAATATGAAATCTGCACGAAACATATTTTACGACTTGCAACACCAGCTGACTTGTTAGCATGTATAAATAAGCAAGGAAAACTGAAGCTTATTATTATTACTATAATTTATCATCAGTATTTACATCATTAATGCTATTACGATGCTATATGAGCACACTCGAGCAATGGTCAGCCCGCCAGATGTGAACACTGGATTTTTTATATCCGCACCGGGGTTTCACAAGGAGATACTCTTGCCCCTTTTCTTTTCATTGTCTGTCTTGACTATGTACTTCGCACCTCTGTTGATATACACAACGTGCTAGGGTTCACCCTAAATGAATTCAGAAACAGACGTTATCAATCAGCACACATAACTGATGCAGATTACGCAGACGATATTGCTTTGTTCGCGAATAACACTGCTAATGCGCAAACAATGTTACGCAGGCTAGAAAAGTCCGCAAATGACATTGGTCTTAACATTAATGTGGATAAGACAAAGTTTATGACTTTCAACGTGGAAGGAGAGATCAGGGCTCTAGTTGGAACAACACTGAAAGAAGTCGCTGAGTTTACGTATCTGGGCAGCAACATAGTTGCCAGAGAGAGAGAGAGAGAGAGAGAGAGAGAGAGAGAGAGAGAGAGAGAGAGAGTGATCGAAATTTGCATCTCAAAAGCATGGGCCGTATTGGATGGTCTACGTTTAGTATGGACTTCAAGGCTAACTGACAAACTTAAAAGGCAGTTCTTCAGGGCAGTGGAAGAGTCTGTCCTTGCTACAACCTGAACACTCACCAAAAGATTGGAATGAAAACTAGATGGCACATACACTCGTATGCTACGAACTATTAAATATATCTTGGCAGAATTATCCCACAAAGCAGCAACTTTATGGCAACCTACCTGCATTCTCTCGTACCATCAGGGAGAGGCGCCTACGATTTGTCGATCACTATCTTAGGAGCAAGCATGAATTAGTGAGTAATGTATTGCTATGGACTCCACGACATGGAAGCGCAAGCAAAGGACGGCCTAAATCCACGTACATAGAGCAGATAGCACACGACGCCAACTGTGAACCTGAACATCAGAGGCAGATGATGGAAGACAGGAAACTCTGGAGAGAAAGAGTCACATTGGTCTGGGAAAGGATCCTGTCCTCATGATGATAATGATGATGATAATGATGACGATGATTTATATCATTTTATTTGTATGATTATTTATATCATCATTTATGTCATAATCATTATTATCATTAATAGGATTATTATTTCTATTCAACATCTATTACACCTACTCCTCCTTCTGCCACTACTATTAGCGGTTCGCACCAGCCTTTGCCCGTTCGTAAAATACGCTTAAATATATTTTCATGGAGATTTCTTAGTTATTATAGCATAGTAAATTCTCTATTAATAATTACATATATGGTAGCTTACTTTAATCCCGATGGGCTATGCATACCTACTGTAGGGATGCCTGCGTGTGAAATTTTAGTGGCAAAATTTGCGCAATCTCCAATTAGGACTCTCTAAAGTAGGCTTTCTTAAATACTAGCAGCAACTGAAGGTTCAGGACAACCGGGTGCAATGCTGAGATAAGCGGAGAGCGTATACAGCGCTAGAATCCCGAAATTGTCACCCATCGGGTATTAGCCAGGCTCAACGCTGCTTAATTTAAGTGCTTTGACGAAAATCGGTGTCAACCTGATTATGCCGTATATATGACAAACAAACTATATAAACTATACCAAACAAACTATATAAACTACACCAAATTAACTATATTAACCATACCCAGCAATCTATATAACTATACCAAACAAACTATATAAACTACACCAAACAAACTATATTAACCATATCCAGCAATCTATATAAATGTACCAAACAAACAAACTAAATAAACTATAGCAAACAAACTATATAAACTATAATAAAAAACAACTATATAAAACACACAACCCGAAAACATAAGTAAATCATACAAAACAAATAAGATCTTCAATAGAAATCATCTATTTATGCACATAAACTATTTTAACAAAGTATAGAGGTAAATGAAAACAACTAAATTTTAACTAGATATATACATAACCATGAATACAAATACACATGTACGCACACTCAGAATGCTTTTCATTGAAATTTAGTTGGCAACCCAAACCCTAACCCTAACACTAACCCTAAGCCTCCATTAAATCCATCTATTCTACTTAACGTTCAGGTGGAGTTATTAGTAGAACTCTATCATGTTAGCGACTCTCTTTTGAAGCCTGTCCAGGAATGAGAGAGAGATTCACCAGCCAAGATGTGACAACAATACATGGGCGAACAGTCGTCTTGTAGAAGTATAGGATACTTTCAGATGTAAGTAACTTTCTAGCTCGGTAGAGAGCGCCCACGTTCTTTAAAGCACCCTTGACAATGCTCCCGATGTATCTGTTCCAACATATGTTCTTTGTGAACGTTAAATCGAGGTGTTTGAACGAAGTACTTTCAGATAGGGTATTGGTGGTTGAGAAAGTTTCCTGTAATTATTAAAGGAAACGATCTTTGTCTTGGCAGTATTGAACGTTACCATCCATGTTTGACCCCCTTCCACTACAGACTGGAAGCCTTCCTCTAGGGTTTCCGCCATTGCTTTAGGTATATTGGTTTGTTTTCCCGTTGTGCTTGTTATAGAGCGTGGTGTCGTCAGCAAATACACCCATCTCAGAGACTATTTTATCACGGAGGTTATTCTTGAATATCAGGAATAGTAAAGGTCCAATGATCAACCCCTGACGTAACCCACATTTATATCATATTGTTTAGATGTACGACCGTCAAGGACAATCTGAATTAAGAAGGATTTGTGTTAAGTATTCGTCTTTTAATACCATAGGATCTGATTTTCCTGAGAAGACCATCGCGCCATACCCTGTCAAAGCCTTAGATATATCTAGGGATACTTCCCTTCTCTCCTCCGCCTTACACACTGGATACTATATACGTTAAGAGATTACAGTTAGAATATCTGCAGTGGAACGGCCTGCTTAAATCCGTATTTATGGTCGGACAGAAGTTCAATAATAGTACAGTCGGAATCAGATCAGGTCCACAGGCTTTTGGGGAGTCTAGGAATTTTATGATATTAGGTACTTCAGAAGGGTGATTTTCAGGTCATTTAGTGGTGTTGTTTTAGGAATTGTTCATAGTGCGTATCAAATTATTAATTTTGCTATATGCTGATGACACGACCATCTATGGCAACACATCAAAGGCCGTAAATGACAAAGTTCTCTCTAATTCTCTCTTCTCTGATCTTGAGCGCGTGGTACAATGGGGGTAGAGGTGGCTGGTCACTTTTAATGCATCCAAAACCAAGCTTCTATCTTTACATCATCAACTCTCTGATCCCCATCTGGCATCAATTGAAATGGATGGCTCTCGTCTTGGGGAGGCTCCATGTTTTGACAAGCTTCTGGGTTTGACTTTTACTCCTGATCTGAAATAGAACACGTACATCAAGTCTGTTGCCAGGGACGATGGGGAAATGGTGAGATCCTTCTACCGCTCCAGAAGATATCTCACTACTGATGCAATTCTCTATCTATATAAAAGCCAAGTACGTCCAAGGATGGAGTACTGCTGCCACATCTAGGCAGGAGCTGCTAAAAACAGCCTATCCTGTCTTGACAGAGTACAAAATAGACTTCGTGGTTTGGTGGGGATGCCCTTTTCTCTTCCCTGAAGTCTCTCTCCCACAGAAGAGACGTTGCGAGCCTGTCTTTGTTTTATCGTTATTTCCATGGCAAGTGCTCGTCTGAACTCCAATCTCTGGTCCCCCCTCGCCAATCTTTCACGAGAAACACACGTCTGGCTGAAACTACTGTCAATAATATTCCCCACACTTTATCTGTGCCTAAATTCAAACGTAGATTCTATGAGCAGAGCTTCTTTCTCAGAAGTGCACGATTGTGGAACTCTCTTCCGTTCGCCTGTTTCCCACCTGACTACAACTTGGATGTCTTCAAATCCAACATAAACAAATTCCTGACAAACTGCCCCCTTAATTAAGACACTCTATCAAATCTCCAATACCAATGATTACTACAATACTATCTCATTGATTACTGTACACACAATAACCCTTATCCCTGATTGTCCTCCGGGCCTTGATAAGTGGCGACCCCTATGTAAAAAAAAAATATATATATATACAAACATGTATATACGCATATATATATATATATATATATATATATATATATATATATATATACATGTAGCTTTGTGCTTACTATAAATTTGTTAAACAAATATTACACAAGTATAAATCATGTAGAATATCTGCATGAATACAATTGCATGCAATAGTTAACGAAAGATGATAATCCCATAATACACCCGAAAAAATAGTAGGGAAGTACTTAAAAGGAATGTTTAAACGCATATGCAAATTGATTAGATCTTTTGCAGATTAATCCAATTCCACAACCTGCATATAACAAAGATGTATATTTTTAAATGAAGAGAAAAATGGGGGTTTAATGTAAATATCAATAAATTAAACATATTTATAAGAATATTTGTATATAATGGTGAGTTGGCCCAAGAAAAAAAGAACCAAAGTAGGACAACGAAAACGATTCGAGCATAGTCAAGAACCTTTTTTTATGGAGAACATTAACTCTAGACCGATGTGCTGGCATGCCACAAGTCACAAAGTAGCTACAATTGTTGAATATGTACACAATGAACACCGGGAGAGGAAACGAACAATTTGAAAGTTATTGGAAGTCATTTTGTGTGTGTGTAAGTTCCTTCCTTCCTCAGAGATTCCGAAACTGGTGAGTCTATCTTTTGCAAATTTCATACAAAATTAATTTGTATGTCAGCTGGTGTTTTTTGAATATGCTTTTTTTTTTTTATAGAAATTCATCCGATATGTATAAAGAAATCCGATCTTAAAAATAGCTTTTCTCTTTTATAGATTAAAAGAATAATTTTACCATGAGAATATTTTTTGTTACACCGGCCAAGGGAGATAATAAAATTTCAGCAAATATTTTTTTCTTAAAACAAACAGTTTTTTTTTTCTAATCTGGAGATATAGCTCAGTAGTAGAGCACCCAACAACATATCGAATGAACCGCTGTTAAAGCTCGGGATTATCTCGCCATTTTATTCTAATGTTTTCTCATAAATGAGTTCAATTTACGATAAAAGGAGAGGCACCATTTAAAATCACCGCAAATCATTTCTTTTTTTGTATATTTTAAAACTTAACATTAATCAGAAGTGAATTTTCCAGGGCATTACTCGTCAAGCCCAAATATCAGCTGGCATGATATTGTAAACACACACAGACAGAAATTGGTGAACGACATTTTTATAGTTATTATTATTATTATTATTATTATTATTATTATTATTATTATTTATTTATTTATTTTTTTGCGAATTAGTCAACCGGGCAAATTATTCCTCGTAATATATAATAATCAAGAGAGAATTGATTCTATAATGATATATACGCAATCTGCATGAATTAGAATATCATGTTTAAACGTATTGTACGACGGGCAACGCCGGGTTATCAGCTAGTATATATATATATATATATATATATATATATATATATATATATAGTAGTCTACACACTGTTCGTTGTATCACAACTCATTAGTGCAGCTAGATTAGCACCTTTCCCTAGACGGGGGTTGAAGCTACCACCATCGCATTGACAGTCGGCAATTCTAGGGAGACACGACATTGCCCATATTGAGGCCAACAATGCATTGAAACTATATTAAACTATATGTAATCTACTATTTATTTTATAAAATTATTTGTAAATGTCTTCACTTAAAGTTTAAAATAAAACATTCAAATATCATGGTTTAATTGTGCTCTCTCTCTCTCTCTCCTTCTCTGTCTCTCTCTGTTTAAAATATAATGATAATAACAACAATAATATATACATATTAGGTTAGATTGATTTTTCACTTTTTAAAAGAAAATTAAGATGGAAAGACCCAGAAACGTTGTATATTAGTATAATAAATACTTATACAGAAAATTAGATCTCTTACTTGCAACGTTATCTGAGGAAATGACATTAAAGATCAACTACATAATTGAATTGCAAAAAAAATTGTATTTTTATATATTTTGTTTATAAATTAAATATTACTTTTTTCAATATTTAAACCAAAAATGTTGTGTTTGATTAAAATAAAATGAATAAGTTAAAAACAGATGAAGAATAAAAAAAATCTACCTTCCATTTCCATCGACAACTCCGACATTCGTCTTTTAACCCCCTTAATTTAATAGAAATAGTGATATCATTTTAAAACATTGAAAGGACAGGTAATTTATTTCGTTAAAAAAAGACAGAAACGAAGACAATGTGTATTACCTTGATTAACGTATTGCATTAAAATTAGTGTACGTAAGATCTCTTACAAACAAATGAAGGCCTCATTTAACGACACAATTATATCCCTGTCTTGCTTTAAACTCATACACGGATTCAGAAAGCTTCGGTTAATAATTTAACTGACCTTTCAACACTTTGAGAATGTGAGAGGAAATCTGGCAACTTCAACTTAGTTCCATTCATAAGTGAATCCAAAAGATCATCCTCAGAAAATGTTTCTGTGAATGCCGGTTTGCAAACTCCACCCCATTAAAGGTTAATTACTTCAGACCAATGATTGCCATTAAAGTTGATTTGTGTTATTTTAAAAATTCTTTTATGTCGTGCTCCTCACTCATGAAAGAATATAAAAACTACTTTATTGCGCTACCTTAAAAACGTAAGCTTATCTATTTTAAGTGTTATGATGGAATTTCAAAGGAAATTTTAAATGACTCAATAAATCGATATAAGCAATTTAATCAATATTATATGCACGAAGCGTTATTAACCTTATGGATATTTTTTTTAATTGCTTCCTCTATCACTGCTAGCTCATCTGATTTTACCATAGCATACAATACAGTCTTAGGCAGTAAAGAAAATGTATTATGCTGTAAATTTTGTAAATATGTTGAATTTCAGATAACTATTTCTTTATCATAGTGTTCCTATCAGAGAGGCGGTAGCACTCTCTATATAGGGATGGCCCGTACACGCCTATATACGCCTACAAAACAAAACTATCCAAATCTTAACTAAAATCAACTTATAAGTTTCAAAAAGCACATATTCTTACAGAGAAGCGTCTTACGAATCCAGTGAGTGTCAGAACGTCGGTTAAAATGTTGAAAATATGCAGTTGTTGGTTATGGGAACTTTTATTTTTTATTTCAAACCAGCTAACTAGATACAATTGAATTGTGAATCTAATAAAACTGTAGTGTGTCATAAATTTCATTGTCTGTAATTACCTCGTGTTTAGAAGCACATTAGTCTGATGGCCAAAGATATTGTATGTTATTAGAAGTTGTACACGTTAATGAAAATTACTAGATTAAAATGGGAAATAAAACAGGAAAAAATTAAGTAACATGAAATCCAATCAGCTTATTAATCCTTAAGCAGCTTATGACTTTGGTAAGTGGTGCTATATTAGTAATAAAAAAAAGAGAGGTAGAATTACCATTAATTATTTTTTTAATAATTAAATATTTTTAATAGTTAAAAATATATTTTTTCAAATATACAGAATAAATTTGTGTAAAATTTTGAGAATGAAAAACAATAACTTTTAAATAAAAATGTACAACCTCTTTTTTAAGTAAATAAGTCACTATTCACTTATCTCTCCACGAGGTTAAACTTAGACAAGGTCAATTTTTCATGTGGGGAAAGTTCTGAGACACTACAGTGGAAAAAATAGAAAATTGCCTCATTCTATAAGGATCTATTTCCATTGACCGGGGATAGAACTTTGAATTTTAAAGAATGAAATAGGACTTTTAGATAAAAATTAACACCGACTTTTTTCAGCAATGAAATCACTATTTACTTGCTTCCCCGCGAGGTTGAACTTAGAAAAGATCACTTTTTCATGTGGGTAAATCATGGGCAAAACGGGGTTTTAATCTAGTGAAAACCAAAAGAGAAACTCTGGATATTTTTGGATTCGAAAACAACTTCTAAGTTATTATTAAATATGCATATAAAAATAAATTCCTATTAATCTAAAAAATGAAATATATTTTATTTGTTTTTCATTATCAAATGACGTATTTTTATTCTCAACATTTAACGATATAAACAATACTAAAGGGAGATAATTACGTTTTACGGATGACTGGATTTTTAATTTAAGTTTATACTATAAAATATTTATTTTAAAGTGCATGAATGTTTATCAAGTATTGCTCGATTTATTGTAGTACAACATTAATATTTCTAATAAAAATATACTGCTATATATATTTATTGAATCTATATGCTTTAATGCCTTATCTCAATTTTACGGGCTGACATAATTCAGTAACACCGTTATCTTAGCATAATCCGAAATTATATCCCAATTTAAAGTCATTTCTTCAAATATCGACAACATTTAAGGGAAAATATATCATGTGGTCATTTTCTTCTGGTAATTTGTAAAAAGAAAAAAAAAATTCCCCGGGCTTCACTCTGCTTCCATTCCAAAATCGATATACGTATATATATATATATATATATATATATATATATATATATATGTGTGTGTATATATATATGTATATATATATGTATATATATATGTATATATATATGCATATATATACATATATATATATATGTATATATATATGCATATATGTACATATATATATATATGTACATATATATATATGTATATATATATGCATATATGTACATATATATATGTACATATATATATATATGCATATATGTACATATATATATATATATATATATATATATATATATATATATATATATATATATATACAAGGTGTCCGCAAAGTCTGGCTGCATAATCTACACGGTGCCCACAAAGTCTGGCTGCATAATCTACACGGTGCCCACAAATTTTGGCTGCGTAATGTAGCCAGACTTTGTGGACACCCTGTATATATATATATATATATATATATATATATATATATATATATATATATATATATATATATATATATAACCTCTCAATTAAAATACCCCTAATCCACTCAACTAGCCGCTAAATCTCAATAGTTTCCTAAATGTTGGAAGATTTTATGCTCTGATAGTCTCGTCTTAGGCTCGATTGGTCGTTAAATTCTCTTCATTATTTCTGTTTCCTAGATAATATGAATAGACCTAACTCTGCCTAACTCACCAACATGGTTGCCCTGATAATTATTCTTCATAGCACAATAAACCCATGCGTTTAAACAACAATAAGTATTCTTTAGATATATAAAAGTACAGGGATTATCTGATATGGCTGGACTGTGCGACTAATTCACCGAAATTGGTATGACCTTTTGACTTTGCTGACTCGCTCATCAATTCCAAAAATAAACTCAACTCATAATGCTACAAGTAAAAGCCAGTTTCCGTTTCATAGTGTAAAGCCCGTAAAAAATACTTTAAATATTTCCGACATTCTATATATTACTTAGGTTGGGGCCAGAGTTTTTTGCCTATTTAAAATTTCATCTTGATAAATGAAATACTGTCTTTGTGAAAATTGTCATAACGATACCATGTGTCTTCTATAACTTGATTCCATTTGTCAAAGGGTTTATAAATGCCTTGCTTGTAAAATAGTTCAAGTTTTGATGTGAAATCTGAATCTAATGTAGAATCCATTCGCGTTATGTTACTTTCAAATCATCTGAATCCGTTTTGTAATCATGAAATTAAATGATAATCCGAAGAAGCATTTTCAGGAACATATGCATGACGAGGCCAAGATTTTTTAACTAAATTCTCTTCGAAGATCTTTGGTCAGTAGTGCTGTATGACAACGAGCATTATTATGATGGAAGATGATTTACTTCCTCTTAACTAAAGAAGATCGTTTTCGATCAACATTGATAAGAATTGGTGCAGTAAAATATCAAGTTTGTCTTAATAATCTGAAAAAAAAAAGATAAATTAATCATGCTTTTTTTGCTTAAGAATAACCATATGCATAAAATAATTAGTTTAAAATGCGCTTTTTACAAACCAACACTCTAGTTAAATCGACCTAATAATTCAAAACCACCAGAGATAAACAATAGTAACTGTGGAATTTCTGTACAATAGGTGTCAAATCTGCATATTCATATCAATTTATTATTAATAGAGATTCGAGATGTATCTGACACTTAAGCTATACAATTACTGTTTGTGAACTTTTAAAAACAGGCATTGATTGTTGCTATTATTTAATTCTTTAAACAACTGTTTTCATCTTAAGTTTAGATATAAGACTACTTGCGTAAAGGATAATATACTTGATTAAATTCAGTTATAATTGAAACTGTTATTAAGGTTAAACGGTAAATCTTCAGTATGGGCTAGACTCAAGATACAACTGCTAATTGCTTAGGACTTTTACTTAGTCATGGCTGACGGGACAAGGACATGCTAACCCCATAGACTAAACAAAAAGATTCCTTCGAAACTCCGTGCAGATTTCCATTCCTCGCCCGAGACGTTTTCGAGTTAGACCAGATACACCCAAATATGGTCGATGGTTACATCAACCGAAACGTGAAAATAACTCTCAAGATGAGAACAATAGTCCGAAAAATGCAAATGATACACCATTAATGTATTAGTGAATTTGATTACAATAAATTTGATTACAATAAATTTGTTTACAATATACTTGATTACAATAAATTTGATTGCAATAAAGCTTTTAATACTCCAAACACTTCACTATAAAATATACTAATATACTATTTTTACAGCAGTATTGTCATATCTATTTTTATGTTATGATATCATCGTCCCATGGCATTGCCTTCTTATTTTTGAGTGCAGTAAGTTTTTCTTTCACTTTTATTTGTCTTAAATCAGGCATATTGCCAATAAGTTGTAGAGAGCTACAGAAAGTAGTGCAGAAACAGATTCATAGAAATTATCCCAAGTGGTGAGTTGTACAGTAAGATGTTACAAATTACCTCCTCCTTATTTGACTGGAGTAATTTAGTTGACTTTTCTCACTTCCTTCCAGCTGAAACAAGGGATATTGTCATTGACATGTAAAAGGCTACTGAAAGTAGGGGGACATATTCATATTGACCATCCTAGATAGGAAGGCTGTACAACAAGACATTGGTTCACATTTCATTAAAATATATGCAGGTTGGTTCAGTTAGGACATTTGACGACCTGTACAGCTCTGTATCATGACCTACCTTACAAAAATACCTTCTGCTTCTTGAATGAAAGGGAGTACAGCAATGTGTTCTGTCGTCATCAAACGATTCCAACAGACAATAATTCCTCTTTTAAGGATGAGCTAGTATAGTATTTTGTTTTTTTATGAGATTGTGCTTCTAGGCGTGACTACTTTTTTTAAGGAAGAGTAGTGGTTGGTACATGAGAGGTTTAGAGAGTACGGCGGATGGGGCATATTTTCGTAGTCCGATATACTAAACTCCTGCAGAGTTAGTTTAGCAACTTGCGGTCGAACAATGTCGTAAAGGAGAATCGGGGCTTTTCTGTTGACTAATCCTGGGCGTTGTTGTCGAAGTTTCTAATGCATTTCATCTTTTTGTCCACAGTATCTCTCTGCCGGAATGATTTTGCTTGCATAAAAAAACTGTAGTGGATGAGGCTGATCGCAGACCACAAAACAGTCAGCATGACATCTTTAGTCCAACTCTGGCTTCGAGAAGTATCGTAGAGCTTCGTCGGAATCTAACCACTAAGCTGAGTGTCGTCTGCCATCGTAAAGAACCCACTTTTTATCGTAAGTCACAATCAGGTCGCGAAACAGGGTGCTCTTGTTGAGCAAACGAAGGGAACATGACACTTCATAATGGCGTTACTTTTGGTTGTCGTTCAATTTGTAATGAACACATTTATCAAGATTTTGTCTTTCCAATCTTTCTCAAGTGGTTGAAAGTCATCGTATACGTTACGTCTTATTAATAAGCAAGTACTTGAACAGCTGTACGTCGATTTGCTTCATCTAAGGCTCTGAATTGATCCTTGTAAACACCAGATGGCCAACCACTACGCAAAACATCTTCAAGATTCTCATCGCCGCCACGAAATATTTTAAACCACTATTGTGATGTGCGTTCAGTAGTGGGTTCTGGGTCAAACGCTCCGTTGATATCGCGAGCTGTTTGCTTTTTGGCCTAGCTTGAATTGAAATAAAAAAAATAGTTTGAATTTGTTTTATTCCATCTTTTATTCAACATTCGGAAAAATAGATATAATTATTTTAAGCGACTGTAATTTAAACGATTAGCTAGAGTGGAAAACTCTCTTTAAATTGATTTATAAAGTATAGGGATTATAACGAAAATTAATTAGAAATAACATAATTAGAAATGAAAATGAAAAATACCCCTAGAATTTTTTCCCAACGTAATATTTTTGACATATATCTTTTAGAATATACTCTCATAAATATATCCTCTAAAAGCATTGTCAGTCATGCAAACTGTCAGTAGAAGATTTAAGGTCTTCAAGCAAGCAGTATTATTTCAATGACCAATGCAATGGCCGAATCATTCGAAAATGACTTGTAGTTGAATAGCATCATAAATGAAGTGTAACATTTAATGCTACGAAGATATAGCTTCATTCGTTTAGCAAACTTTTTCATCCAATGATTGCCGAATTACACAAGAGTCAAATGTAAAAATTCTCAGTTTAACATTCACAGATTATATGAATTGGAAAAAATACACTGAAGATACTGCCAAGGATGTTGCAAATAACCTGGTGCCCCTTTATTGCGCTAGAAAACTTCTTACATCTGCATGCATCTTGAAAATCTGAAACATTATCATCCATTCACGCGTGAAGATTTTTGTTACATCTGGGCTGAGACACAAACCATTAATCCCTCCTCCACCTTTGGACAGGGGTCTGTGATATATTAGTTCGTGCATTGTTCATCAAGCCCCAGCGTCTGTCTGATATCTATAGAATTTTATTTTATTTAAAATGTTCGTATCCTCTTCGACCTGTGAAGCGCTGAAAATTTGGCACGGGGTAAAAGGGAAGATTTTACTCCAAGGACATTAATTCGTAAACACGAAACCCCCAATGCGCCTAATAGAAATTGTAGTGCATAGTTTTTAAATAAAATAATGTATAATTTATATTAGAGTGAAATAGCTTCTGTACACTTATATCTGATCTACCACTGCATTCCATGTTTAAAAAAGATGTGTCGTCCATAGTATCAGACTTGACCGAATGGCTAATTGTAGGCATAGACCGATTCATAACATCTAAAAAATTCCAACAAACACCTAACAGCCAGCCATGGTTCTCCCCAGAATGTGCTGCTGCCATCGAGCATAGAAATCACTTTTTCCATAGTTTCCAACGTAATAGATGCACTGAGACTAAAGCTGCTTCAGGACTGCCAGCAACCACCGCAAAAGAGTAATAAAAATGCAAGAGAGTTATATGCTCAGTCCGTTAAATCCAAAGTAGCTGAGCAGCGGCTTGGTTCCCACCAGTTTTGGCAAATAGAAAACAGGATCCTGAACAGAAGCGTACGTTCTATCCCAACAATCATCAATGGACCTGAGGTCATCTCGTCAGCATCAGACAAAGCCAAACTATTTGCCAAGAACTTTGCAGCTAATTCTACCCTATGCGACGAAGGCCATCAACTCCCCGTATTTCCTCCTATAACGGACAACATGATCTGCAACATACAAATATTTGTGCGTGATGTCGCCAAGCTAATCAAGAACGTTGATTCCAGTAAAGCAACCAGCCCTGGCGGCATTCCAATCATTGTGCTGAAAAAGCTTCAACTAGAACTTGCCCCCATAATTACAAAACTCTTTAAAAACAGCCTATCCTGCCTTGACAGGGTACAAAATAGGCTTCGTGGCCTAGTTGGTGATGCCCTTTTTCTTCCCTGCAACCTTTCTCCCACAGGAGAGACATTGCGACCTCTCTTTGTTTTATCGTTACTATCATGGCAGGTGCTCGTCTGAACTCCAAACTCTGGTCCCTCCTCGCCAATCTTTCACAATAAACACCCGCCTAGCTGAAATCACTCTCAAAAATTTCCCCACTCCTTATCTGTGCCAAGATCAAAACAAAGCTTCTTTCTTAGAAGTGCACGCCTGTGGAACTCTGTTCCGGTGGCCTGTTTCCCACTTGACTACAACCTGGATATCTTCAAGTCCAATGTGAACAAATTTTTGATGAACCGCCTCCTTAAGTAAGACACTTTATCAAATCTCCAACACTGATGTACTGTACACACAATAACGAGTGGCTTCCGGGCCTTGATAAGTGGTGACTACCTTGTAAAAATAAATAAATAATTAAAAATAAGGATCGAAAACTGTTTCTTTTTCCTCAAATTTTATATATATATATATATATATATATATATATATATACTAGCAAGCTTTCCGATGCCCCTCGGTCGTAAAATAAGCATAGATATGATATTTTAATTAATACAGAAACCGTGATACGTGCATGCGAGTATTATGTTTTTTTTTCTAAATTGTTCGCCTCTTGTAAATTAACAAATTAAAATATACTCGAGATAAGTTCGAAATCCAAACCTAAAGACAATGAGGCAAGCAGGATAACCATAAAACTAGCGCGAACCGATCTTTGAAAGGTGTTTCCAAACTATTTACTCTTAACATAAGTAATCTGAAATGAGATCTATCCATGCATGCGCATTCGTGAAACAGTTAGAAAACAGTTAAAAATGCGATGATTCCCACGTACAAAACTTTTACATTTTGACTCCCCTTAGCCATTTTTTAAAGATGTAAATTGATTGAAAGTTTTCCTCGTGTCAGCATATCCTATATACCAAAGTTCAAGTCTGTTGATAAACATTTGTTAAGTATATACGTAAAGAAGTCTGCTTACAAACACATACTCACTTATACATACATTATGTATATACAAACATATACATGAATATACCCACACAAACATACACATACATATACACATACAAACATACATATATATAGACACATATACACACACACATATATATACACACGTACATATATATACGTACATATTTATATGTACATACATACATATATACACATACACACATATATACACATACGCACATATATATACACATACGCACATATATACATATATA
>NC_136497.1:47528100-47568100 GCF_053919585.1 Euprymna scolopes | reverse complement strand
TTTAATGTAATTGAATTTTATTCAGAAATACATACAATGTTAGATATATTTTCAGATATCTTTTTACATGACTAAATAACTGTTTTAGAACGTTGTGTGTAACGTTTGCATCCTTTTCCTTCTGAGTGACTGACGGTCAATTGTTATGACCTTCAATTTCTTGTAATAAATAATTTTACCCAAAATTCTTCAGAAATCTTGGTTTCGGTTTCGATTATAGCTTAAGGATCTCACGCTACACACACACACACACATACACACACACACACATACACACACACATATATATATATATATATATATATATATATATATATTTCTTCATAAGTTTTGGTTTCGGTTTGGATTATAGCTGATGCTCTCAAGACATATGGATATATATTTTTTTTATTTTGGGGATCACAACGGTATACAACAAGTATTGGTAGAAAATTTACTATATAATATTATACATGAAATATGCGTTAATTGACATATATTTAAGCGTAGTTTACGGGCTTCTCTGCTAGCTTAGATAAATAGTTTTGCAGGTTTAACAAAAGAACTACAATAATATCAAGGCATGCCCATTCACGCTAACATCCAGAGAATGCCAACATCAATATCTTACATATGAAAGAGTTCGCTTTTAAATTTCCACAGGTCCCAGTAGTAACTTTGAATTCGTACAAATGTATTGTAGCCTTATAAATGATTTAATCGCTGCTATAATTTCCCATTTATCTATCTCGTTGTATAAACTCTTATTGCCTACTCTACGAAAGCAACGTTAAAAGTCGGTTTTTAATGTGTGAGGAAAATCTAGTTCCCTGAAATAGAGCATTGTGCATTGTGAAAACATTCCATTTTACTAACCGAGTAAAGAACATATAAAGGGTAGTATCACAAAACATACGATATATTTATGTTTATGTCTTTGTATGGACAAGATTAATGAATAAACTAATTCATCGAGTATTATGAATTTTAGAATAGCAACTAGGCGTAATTAGTTCAAATATTGGGTATATTTAGTTCATAGTTATTTTTATGCAAACTCAAAACAGAAACTCAGATGCATTTAGATATTAGACATTAATTAATAAATATTCCCGTGTTTCAGTGTCTTTTCAATACAGTAGGCCTCGGGATACGGCATTAAAAATGAGTAACAAAATACAGTACAGTATGTAATACACACGTATATAATAAAATACTTTTATAAATAACACCGTAAGGCGAAGTAAATTCCGTAACCAGGGGCCGGTAGAAAACAACGTATTCCACATCGTAACCTGAAAATACTGTATCCTAGGGCCATCGTATCCCGTGTTTCTGCTGTATTTCAAAGAAGTTATAGACGACATTATGTGCACAAAACTCATTTTAACATGAAAATATTCTTGATTTGCTTTGTATTTAAAACAAATTCATCAGCACTAATGAAGTCCTATTTTTTTTTCTTATTAAAATGAGTTTAGGGAGAGTACCAATTGATATCGGTTCGCTTCCGGCAGCCACGTAACTTTTGCTTTTTTTTCCTTTATTCTTCACATTCCATGAATGATGTCTCTGACACATGAGAAAGAATTGCTGTTTTCTGTACGGTAATCTATCCATCTAACACGTATTAGACCTTTTTTTTTATTTTACAATCGTATTTTATTCACACTTTCCATCAAGTGACTGAATGCCTTGCCTGGCTTGGATCTCATAAAGAAACATTAAGTTGAATAAAGCCTTAAATTTAAAAGACTGTCGAGAATAAAAATCTGGCAGATGTTTATGAAATTTAGATGAGGATCATAGACATAGTTTTTATAACATGATTTTAATATTCTGAAGGGAACATAAAAGTGCTGCAAAGCTGTTCTTTCTGGGAGAATTATTTTTGCCGTTCGAAGAAACTTTGCTACTAGTATACATATCTCTCCACACACACACACACACACACACACACACACACACACCCACATATATATATATATATATATATATATATTTATAGGCCAACTGGAGAGAACTTCAATGCCTACTATACACTATCCACGGGTATCTAAGGTCTCTCTGTACGGGGGTTTGTCACAAAAGCCTAGCATGGGTATTCTTTTCTCTACAAGTAAACAATGACTAAATTTATTAAATCAAGTAGTAATCGCTGGTCCCAAAAAATCCCTTAGTATGGATAATCCACGAGAAATGATACACTTTCTCCAAGTGATGTAACCTCAAGTAACAATACGAAGTCGGAAAATCCACCAGACTAGATGAATTCTTGTTCTGGAATTCAGTAAGACCAAGAGACCACAAGAAAGATACATTATAATATATTTTAATTGGCAATTCAGGAGAGGAAAATAACTCTCAACTGCTTCAGTTGGGGAGGTAAAAGTGCACTCTACTGGAATATTTGAATATCTCTATGCCACATAGAGAGATCAAGTGTAAGCCTTAAGGAAGGGACCCCTCAATATTGGAGAACTTCAACTGAAGTAAAATTAAACAACTCACCCCACATATATCTGCATATATATGTATATATAAGTGTTGGTACATATTTGTATATCTATATATGTATGTGTGTATATATATGTGTGTATATATATGTGTGTATATATATGCATATATATGTGTGTATATATGTGTGCATATATATATATGCATATATGTGTATATTTTGTGTATATATAGTATGCATGTAAATATATATATATATATATATATATATATATTTATAAAACCTTTTGTGTGTGTATTTGTGTTATGTCTTTATTTGGTCTCTATAGAAAAAAACAATAGAAAATTTGCATAAGATCTAAAAATATACACTTATGTAAAATTATTCGTAGAAAACGATGACAAATTTCAGAATCTTTAACTGCATCCCTAAGTAGGCTACTTGCATATTACACTAAGGAGAATCGATTTTACTAAATAGCTGTATGTTAGTTACTGCTTATAGCAAGAGAAGTGTTCTATTTTACATTGATATTTAAAGTTGATTTTTTATTATAATATATTTAATTTAATTTATTTTGAATTGTTGTCACCGACATTGACCGTTTTTTAGACACCAGTCTCGAGTTATTTCCTCTGGGTGTCACCTGTTAGATCAAATACAAAATTTCCCTTCGAAAACTCTTTAAACTGCAGCGAATACATATTAGAAAGTGCCATTACGAAACCGAAGCCAATGAAAAGTGCCTAAAAAAAGACAAGCCAGTGAAATGAATTCCATTTCTTTTTTAAACTGTTCACTGCTGAAAAATACTTTTTTTTCTACCTTTTTAAACTGTCCTCTGCTAAAAAATACTTTTTTTCCAGCCTTCGAAAATTTTTTTACTGCGTCAAATTAAGTTGTATATATATTAGATCTGCCTTTACGAAAAAAAAAAAGAAAAGCCTGTAAAAAAAGTAAAGGAATTCCAGATCTTCTTAATCTTCTCTCGTTTCGTATCATGCCAAGTTCATGCCATTGATGAAATCATGGTTAGTGTTCTCCATAGGCTTTCGTCCATTCTTGGTTCGATTCCTCTGAAAACCTCACATGATTTGAACTTGGCAGAATACATGGGGTGGGTTGCTATTACCTTCTTCAGCGCAATTGCATCAGCCTCGCTTGTTTGCACATATCCGTTGTCCTTAGATCACCCGCATAACTGCAGTCAAATAACGTAACTCTTAATATCATATAACCGTTGATCTGCTAGAGATTCATCCTCTTCCATAGCCATCCAACGTCCTGCTATCCACGTCATCAGAGTTACCTTCTCATAGATGCAAGTCTTAATTAAGACGAAGGGTGCATCCTTCCTAGTGAATTAATGCGCCTCCAGATACCCACCTTAAACTTTCTTATGGCCCAACGCAGTACATACAGCGCTTAGCCTCTCAAATATTCACCCATCTGGTACTAGCCGGCTTCATTGTTGCTTAACTTCGGTGATCTGCCTGGCACTGGTGAAGCAACGTGATTATGCGGTATACTTTTTTCTTACATAGCTTACCAAATAATATCTCTACCTAAAAATACTTTTTCTCCAGCTATGATGAACAAGAAAAGGCGTCTCCTGTTGTATCAAATACAATATTTCCCTTCGAAAATTATTTAAATTGCGGCAAATTACGTTTTATACATATTAGAAAGTGCCTTTACAAAAAAAAAAGCCAGTAAAGTGCCTTTACGGTAAAAAAAAAAAAAGCCAATGAAAAGTGCCTTGACAAAAAAAAACAAAAAAAAACAAAACAAGCCAGTGAAATGACTTCCATTTTTTGTCTTACACTTATTTTGCAAATTTCTTCTGTCGTACAGCAATGTTACTTTGCATCAAATACCCGTGTTGTTTTTTCTTGTAAACCCATTTTGTCTTCAATTTGTAAAGACGTCCCCCCCATAACAATTCTATTATTTATTTATTTAAATGTAGCTGCGGTGTGCGCTACGTCGGGCGGACGTCTCAAAGATTAGATAATAGGGTAAAACATGTTCCATCCAAAATTCGAAATGGAAACTACCTACCTTCGGACGTTTTGAACAATACCCATGGCTCATCTATAGGAGAGCACCTTATAAATAATCGTATTTGCGCTTTGAATTTTAGTGCAGACTTTTTTTCCATCCTTAGCAAGTCGCACTCTCTTTACCATCTCAAAATTCAAGAAACTATATATATTAAGACTCTGACACCTTCTCTTTGCAAACAAAAAGAGAATCTCTTAGGGCTTAATCTAGTTTCTATTTAATAATTAATTCACCTCCCCCTCTTAAAAAAAAAAATTATACATACATTCCCCCCTACTTTTTCATTTCCGATTCATTGTTCCCCCCTTTTCTTTTTAAAACGTAATTAAGCTCGATTTTAGCTCTGTTGGGCGAGCTTCGAAACCGGTCAGCTGACACATTCATTTTTATTTTTTAATTTCAAAATCTTAAATAAATAATGTTTTCGAACAAGTTTAAATTTAGTCTTTACATAGCCATAATAAAATTTTGTACCCCGCAAAAAAATATTTATATATATATATATATATATATATATATATATATATATATATATATATATATATATATAAACGATGGGTAAAGAATATTTAAGGATTCATTATATAGAGATTATTAAGATACAAGAAGCTCCATATAGTAGGGAGGTGGAGCATAAATATATAAAGGAAGTTATGGATAAAAAAAATCAATATACCGTATATTTCGGTGCTTAAGACGAGATACAAAATTGGAGCAAATTTTCATAAATTTATCATATATATATATATATATATATATATATATATATATAAATAAATATATATATATATGTGTGTGTGTGTGTGTTTACATCAGTTGCATAAAACGCCCTCTCCCCCAATTTTATAAGTTATTTTTAAGTTTAAAGGTCTTCTTATAAACTGAAATATATATATATATATATATATATATATATATATATATATATATATATATATAGTCCCTCCTCTAATTAATGTTTTCCTTTCTTTGTAAAATTTATATATATATATATATATATATATATATATATATATATATATATATATATAAATTTTACAAAGAAAGGAAAACATTAATTAGAGGAGGGACTATATATACCTAGCTAAAGATTTTTAAGGCTAATCAAAAAGTGAGAAGCCAGATGGTTTAAAGTAAAGGGAAATGCGAAATCTTACGTGGGATACATTGAGAAGGAAATGTTAAAATAAAATAAAAATTTAGAAAGTGAGCGTAGATCTTTAAATTGTCATTATATATATATATATATATATATATATATATATATAGATATAGATATATATATATACTAGCGGGGCTACCGTGCGTTGCTCGGGATCATATAAACAATGAGAAAATCTATTTGATATTGAATATATTTGTTAAGAAAGCTCCTCTGCAAATATTAAGAGTATCATTGTAAATAACAATGTTTTCAAATGTTTTTATTTCAGCACAGCCTCCTTATATTAACAGAAGAAAGTCAGCATGAAATCAGTAATAGTTTGATGTGTTCCAAATCGACCCTCCAAGAAAAAATCGAACTGGACGAAACATAATAAAACCGAACGAACCGAAATCTAACGAAAATCATGTAATATATAATTTCCAGAAAAAATGAATAGATAAATAAAAATAAAATGGAAAGAATCTATTCATAAATTGTTTGTATAAGTGTTAGCATGTGGAAAACGTGTAAGTAATGTACTTATATTTCCTAGTGTATAAATCTGAACAACGTATAAATAATCCATTTAATTTATTTGTGTGTGTTTTTCTTAGTGTTAAAAAAATCCGGTTGTATTACAAAGAAAGAAACGATGTTTAAGTTGCGGAAGGAAGAGGACAAACGGAAAGAGAGCAGCCAGAACAAAAACAAAATGTAAAGTTCGTAGAAACAGAAACAGAGGATAGTTTATAAAAATAAAAATAAATAAATGGAAATGAAAAGAAACGGTGGTGAACTTGCCGAAAAAGACAATAAACTCTGAAAGGGAGAAGAAATAAATTTGAGAAAGGGAAAGATAGGGAAAACGAAAACCAGAGGGAAGATACATGGAACCTCTCCCCCACAAAGAAAGTCAAGAAAACGATGTTGTAATTGCCGAAGAATGCGAAATAAAACGGAATTGAAGTATCATAAGTTTTAATGCACTGTAAGGAAATGTAAAGTTTTTTGTGTTTGTGTTTGTTTTTATTTCTAACGTTAGCGTGGTGCGTTTCACCGTAATTGCAGTCCAGTTTTTATGAAAATCTAAACTGGCGTTCGTCCTTATTTGTCTTCTGTGAATGGTCATGGGCGGTGTAAATGAATGGCGGTGGAAGTATGAATTTTTTAGAGAGAGATGATTTTACTACTCCCATTGATCGTAACCGGTTTTGGCAGTGAACTCTCACAAGATATAATATAGGAAGCTCCGATCTGCGAGTTAGTGGATAGCTAATATGCCTATAACACACCTCAGATATCGTGATGCAAAATGTCTAGATTCTCAATCCGATTAATGTCAAAGTCAGACGGGAAAAATGAGTTCATTATATATATATATATATATATATATATATATATATATATGCATATATATATGTATATTGTATGCGTATACTTACATCAGTGCGACTATTATAGGTCTTAGAAGGTACGAGTAGAGCTAAGGAGGAGATAATAAGTGCGAGAGCTGTTGTTGAAAATAGAGCAGTCATTGATTGTTTTTATTTTTTTATTTTTATTTTTATTTTTTACAAAGGCATCACCACATTATCAAGGCCCAGAGGCCACTCAAGGATAAGGGTTAAAGAGTGTACAGTAGAAGTTGGTCAATATAGTAATCATTAGTAATGAAAATTTGGTAAATTTAATAACTTATATGGAACGGCTCATCAAGAACTTATTTACCTTAGACTTGAACACAACCATATTGTAGTCAGCCGGAAAGCAGGAAAACGGAAGACAATTCCACAGGCGTGCAGTTCTAAGAAAGAAGCTTTGTTCATGGAATATATGTTTAGGTTTAGGCACAGATAAAGAGTGGGGGAAATTATTGATAGTGTTTACAGCTAGACGAGTTTTCTTGTGAAAGTTTGGCGAGGGGGGACCATAGATTGAAGCTCAGTTGAACACTTTCCATGAAAATAACGATACATCAGAGACAAACTCGCAACATCTCTTCTGTGAGATAGAGGTTGTAAGGAGGAGAAAAGGACATCTCCTACGAGGCTACGAAGTCTATTTTTAACTCTATCAAGGCAGGACAAGTCCTTTCTAGCAGCTCCTGCCCAGATGTGGCAACAGTATTCCATCCTTGGACGTACCTGGCTCTTATATAGATAGAGAATAGCATCAGCAGTGAGATATCTACTGGATCGATAGAAAGATCCCACCATTTTTCCAGCGGCCTTGGCAACAGATTTGATATACGTGTTCCATTTAAGATCAGGAGTAATGGTCAAGCCCAGAAGCTTGTCAAAACTTGAGGCCTCCTGAAGACGAGAGCCATTCATTTCAATTGATGACAAATGTGGATTAAAATGTTGATGATGTAAAGAGAGAAGCTTGGTTTTAGATGCATTAAAAGTAACCAGCCACTCCTTTCCCCATTGTACTACATGCTCAAGATCAGAGGAGAGAGAATTGGAGAGTACTTGCTCGTTTACTGTCTTAGATGTGGTACCATAAATGGTAGTGTCGTCAGCATAAATGTCTACAAATGATGTAAGGATATGATTTGGAAGATCATTAATGTAGATCAGGAAAAGAGTTGGGCCCAGGATGGATCCCTGAGGGACACCGGCATTAATACTGAGAGCTTCTGATTTTTGCCCCTCAACTACTACTCTTATGAACCTATCAGAAAGAAATGATTTAATAATTGAGAAGACTTTTCCAGCTATACCATAGCTAGCGATCTTATGAAGTAAACCTTTATGCCATACCCTATCAAAGGCTTTTGATATGTCAAGAGCAATTGCCCTAGAAAGATTGCCACCGTCGAGAGATTTGCTAATCCTATGCGATATAACTGTAAGGACATCTGCTGTAGATCTAGCAGAACGGAAACCATATTGAGTGTCACTAAGAAGGTTATTTTTGTTGAGATGTTTGATTACTTCTGTATTTAACACAGATTCTAGCAACTTACTCATGACGCACAGGAGACTTATTGGCCTGTACTGAGAGGGGGATGAGCGATCACCTGAATTCTTAAATACAGGGCATACTGATGAGATTTTCCAGGGAGATGGGAAACTATTCTCCTTAAGACAACGTTTAAACAGTTTTGTAAGTATGGGCGCTAGTTCAGGTTGAAGTTTTTTGAGTACTATAATTGGAATACCATCAGGGCCAGTTGCTTTACTGGAATCAAGGTTTTTGATTAGCTTGGCAACATCATGTACAGATATACGAATATCACATAGCGTGTTTTCTGATACAGGAGGAAATATTGGGGGTTGGCGGTCTTGGTCGCAAAGGGTAGAATTAGCTGCAAAGTTCTTGACAAAGAGTTTGGCTTTGTCTGATGCTGACGAGATTACCTCAGGTCCATTGATAATAGTTGGGATGGAGCACACGCTTCTGTTCAGGATTCTGTTTGCTATTTGCCAAAACTGGTGGGAACCAAGCCGCTGCTCAGCTACTTTGGACTTAACAGATTGAGCATACAACTCTCTTGCGTTCCTTATTACTTTCTTACAATGGTTGCTGGCAGTCCTGAAAACGGCTTTAGTTTCCATACATCTATTACGTTTGAAGCAGTGGAAAAAGTGATTTCTGTGCGCAATGGCAGCAGCACATTCTGGAGAGAACCATGGCTGGCTGTTAGGTTTTTGCTGAAACTTTTTAGAGGGTATGAAATGGTCAATACCTACAATTAACCATTCAGTTAGGTCTAATACTATAGAGGACACATCCTTTTTAAACATGGAATGCAGAGGTAGATCAGATATAAATGTACGGAAGCTATCCCAGTCAGCCTTAGTGTATCGATATACTGTACGATGAAGTGGTACGTCTGGGGACTTATTACATTTCATTTTTATCTTAATTGATACAACAGAGTGGTCGGAAGATCCAAGAGGCGACAGAACAGAAACTGAACATAGTTCAGGGCAAGTTGTGAGAAAAAGGTCTAGTAGGCTCGCATACTGGCCGTCATTATCGGGCACACGGGTAGGTTCCTGAACAATCTGAGTGAGGTCATAGGCAATGGAGAAATCATGACAGAACCTCCCCTCATCATCGGTCTTGTTTGAGTGGGTCAACCATTCGACGTTGTGAACATTGAAGTCTCCACATACGTGAATGTTAGCTGAAGGATAAGTAGAAAGGACTTGGTCAATTTTCTCAGATATGCTTTGAAAGATAGTAACTCCGCTGTTGTGGGGGCGATAGAGAGTAAATATAAATGCAGTAGTGTGAGCTAAAGCACCCGGAAGCACATATAGGGTAAGTTAGGATCTTCCCTGGAGATGTCCCTCCCACATGGAAAGCTATCTTTAATATAGGCACATATTCCATGCCCATGGCGATCTTGGGGGTCAGATTTAGAAGTTAAGTTAGAGTATCCTGTAATTGCAAACTCATCTAGGGAAATAGCCTGTCCAATGCCAGTTTCACTTAAAAATAAAAGGTCTGGTTTAGTCTCCTGTAATTGGGTTTCAACCCCTGGAAGGTTAGAACGTAGACCCCTGATGTTGGAGAAGGAGACATGGTAGTAGGGGTCTACGTTGGAAGTTGGAGAACCGGGTTTAATCGTGTATTTTTTCTTGAAACTTGTCATGATGAAATTTTGGAATTTGTGGACTAGGTCGACAGATTTACTTAGAGCAGGACAGAGAGGGGAAACTAAGAGAGAAAAAGAAACGAAGAATTTTTTTTTGTACCACATGATAAGGTAAAGCCGTAACAATTACCCACTAGTATGGCATCGAGAGGCCCCACCAGAAGCTACTGCATGGTCCAGATTCCATTCACCAAATGGCAATACAGCAGCCCCAGTACTTTGCACCTGCTGATAGGACAGCCTCCTTAGTGGTTAATCCAAGGTTCGGGTCCCTGACTATCAGGCGGATAACGTCAGCCCAGACAAAACGTTTACCTCCAGCACCCTTACTAGTGACATGGCTACAAGGATAGACATAGAAACAGAAAATTTCCACCAACTCTGCCAACTGTTCGCGCAAAAATACTGCCAACCTAGAAAACAGCTTTTTCTTCTCCCTTTGTCAGAAAAATCACTCATTTAAAAAATGAGGACTGAGGGACAAATAAGAAGAAGCGAGAGTAACAGGAGCTGCCGATAACGCATCCACAATGCGTTTTCTACTCTCCATTAAAAAAAAAAATAAATAAATAAATAAAAAATAAAAAATAACTATTAAGTATTGTACTTAATAAAAGTCCAACGGACCTGTTTAAGGGAAAGTATGGTGATAGATTCCCCTACAACGAACTAAAAATGAGTACAATAAGGTAATCTATTTTTGCAATCAACTCGGTAGATAAATAAACATTTATGGACGAGAGAAAAAAAAAAAAAAAAGAAGCTAGCATTTAATACAACAGAAATACATAAATTAAATACTGAAATAAAATGTAGTTATTAATATTTGAATCTTAAAATAAAAAGTGCGAATTAGTAGAGAAAAAAATCACTTATCACAACAACGCATTCCGTCTCCAAACTAGTGAAGAATTTAACTTTTAATAGCGTTCAGAAGATTTTTTTTTTTTTTTAAATTAACCGTTAAGAGAAAGCGTGATTTTATTCTGAACTTTAACTAATCACGTTTTAAGCAACTTATGATATAAAACAAAATCGGATGGGGGGGGTTCTTCCGAAGTTAGTTGGTGACGTTATAAGTAATTGCGAGATAAGATGGGAGCCAGAAATTAGGGGTGGGGGACTGAAAATGATAATATAATGGATTGATTATACAACATTTAAGGTCAACTTGGTAGATAAACATTTATGGACGAGAAAAAAAAAAAAAAAAAAAAAAAAAGAAGCTAGCATTTAATACAACAGAAATACATAAATTAAATACTGAAATAAAATGTAGTTATTAATATTTGAATCTTAAAATAAAAAGTGCGAATTAGTAGAGAAAAAAATCACTTATCACAACAACGCATTCCGTCTCCAAACTAGTGAAGAATTTAACTTTTAATAGCGTTCAGAAGATTTTTTTTTTTTAAATTAACCGTTAAGAGAAAGCGTGATTTTATTCTGAACTTTAACTAATCACGTTTTAAGCAACTTATGATATAAAACAAAATCGGATGGGGGGGGTTCTTCCGAAGTTAGTTGGTGACGTTATAAGTAATTGCGAGATAAGATGGGAGCCAGAAATTAGGGGTGGGGGACTGAAAATGATAATATAATGGATTGATTATACAATATTTAAGGTCAACTTGGTAGATAAACATTTATGGACGAGAAAAAAAAAAAAAAAAAAAAAAAGAAGCTAGCATTTAATACAACAGAAAAAATAGGATTTCAAACATTAATTATGTTTTTTTTTTTAAATATTAAGAGAAATCATCTATTAGCCAAACTTCATAGGAACACATTTGATGTATACATAAAAATACCTGTTTAAACATAACAATTTTTGATTAACACAAACAAGAAGGAATAATTTTTGCGCGATTATCGCTTAAAAATATATTTCCGAACAGAATGCAACAAACAAACGAACGTTGTGCCAACATTAAGGTCGAGCACCCACAGGAAATGCTCAACTAAACTTAATCGTGACAGACTAACGAAAGTATTTAAAAAATCAGCACGAGAGACCAACGAAATTGTATTAAAAAATTATTCGACAAAGACTAATGAAGATGTTATTTCAGAAGTTTGCTTGATAGACCAACAAGTTTTTAAACGTAAACGTCACAAAGCAGAGAGACATAGCCTCTACTGATACACACTGTAAACAAGATTTTCTGTTCGACCAGCGCGGTGAAGGAATTACAGCGAGATTGACCGACAAAGCCTATCTACGTGACGCTATGACGTCTTTCAAGATTCAAAAAGGTAAATTCAAATAAACAGAACGGTAGAATATGCATTTTTGTGTAAGAATAATTATACGCCATGCATAAAGGTTAGATACGTTCATTAATTAATTGATTTATTATACGTATTTATATGCTTGCATAAATATATATGGGTGTATTTGTATGGGTGCCTATGGAAAATAAATGCCTACAATTGTTGTTGTTATTATTATTATTATTATTATTATTATTATTATTATTATTATCGTGCTCTCTTTTATGAGTTATTTTACAAACATTCAGCGCTTCATTATGAAAATACAATATGACGAGTCCAAGTTCATGTATATTTATTTATTTATACATAAGGTATATTTATTTATACATAACGAATATTCAATTATACATAACGAATATTTATTCGTAAATAACATATAATCATTTATACATACCGAATATTTATGTACACAGCGTATATTTATACATAACGTATATTTATTTATACATAACGTACATATTATTGATGGGACGATTCCAATATTTTTCCCAATTCCGATACAATTACAGATTCCGTACAAAATTCGTGATTCCGATATAATTACCGATTCCGATTCCGGTTATTTATAAGTCTCTTAATAGTTAACTATAAAAGTTTTATTTTGTCCCGTTTACTGCAAAGTCACATCATAAAGGAGCATATATTTTCTCATAAGTAAAAACACACTTGTGAGGGATGATGTAGAGGTTTTAAAGAAGTAAATATTTTTTAAATTTTATTATTGCTACAAACAATGGCAGATGTTCCTTAAACCAAAAACAAATAAAAAAGATAATTAAACGGATCAGTTTTGACATCGGAAAATAGGCGCAAATTGTCCGACTCCGATTCCAATATCCCAAAAAGCTCCAATTTTTTCCGACTCCCGATTCCAATTAATCATCTCAATTCTAGTATATATATATATATATATATATATATATATATATATATATATATATATATATATATATATATACATATATATATATATATATATATATATATATATATATATATATACACGTTATGACGTTGTACGATTTCCAAACTATCGTAGACAAACGTCGACGCATCATTTTATTTGCCCTTTCTTAGTCATGATTAATTATTTTCCTTAATATTAATGTGTAATGGTGAGTGACCTGCAAGAAATTGTCAAATACAATATATACTACATATTATATAATAATTATTCATTTACTAGCATAACATTGAATCCCGGAAAATTAAATAAAACAAAATATCACCCAGAAAAAAAAACAAAAAACAACTGACGAAATAAGGTATTGCAATTCATAAAAAGTAAAATCTAATGAAAACGAATCAAAATTACTTTGTTCATACTAAATATATTGTCTTTATCTTTCTAAGAAACGCCAAAAAGAAGTCTTAAATTTAAAAGCGATAAAATATCATGTATTCAAGTATTGATTTATCGTCACTCATTTCTACAGTATCGAAACTATGCTGATGATGGCTTGAACCTAGAAACATGCATGTCGATAGGTATACTTTTTATGCACGTAAGAATCAATAAATAAATACGTCCAGTAAAACAATAAGGGTTGACTAACAATTCTTGACAGTATCTGTTTCGTAGCACAAAATAAATCACGTAATTATGATATTAATCAGTGAATCTATTTTGTCCTTAACTCATCAAAAGAAATAGCAACAATGAATCCACCAAAAGGAAAAAATACGTTTGGACATGATTAAATATTATCAGGTTTACAAGTTTTTAACTTTTAATTTGTACGAACATACTTCGTCTCAAACGAAACTTAATCTCTTGAAATAAATACCATCAGCATCAACAGACATTTACCAATGTAAAACAAATGTATTCATGCCAGTGACTTAAAAGTCTTGCGTTCTGGTGGCCATGAAGTCGCTGAATGCACGTTTGATGTCACTGACGTATCTCAAGCATTTCTAACGCCGAAAGTTGTCGAGATGCTTGAAAAAGGCGTAGTCGGTAGGTGAGAAATCTGGAGAGTATAGTGGATAAGGCAAAGATTTGTAACCTTATTTCTTCAGCTTCTGCAGAGTCGATTTAGCAACGTGCGGTTGAGCATTGTCGCGGAGAAGACTTTTTATCTGTAGACTAATGCTGTGTGTTATTATCGAAGTTTCTGGTGCTTTCATACATTTGTTGACAGTTCTCCATTGTAATAGTTTCCCCTGCATTAAAAATACTGTAATACATGAGACCGGTTGCAGACCCACAAAATCAGTGTGACATTCTTTTGCTGTAACTCTGTCTTCAGGAAGTGTCGTGGGGCTTCGTCGGCGTCAAACCACTTAGTTGAGTTTTTCGTAAAGAATTTACTTCTCATCACAAGTCACAGCCAGTTTGAGATACGAATAGTTCTTTTTGCGTAAAAAGTGAGGATGACACGGCGTTTCTTTTGGGTGTCGTGAGGCACGCATTCATCATATTATTTTTTGTATTTCCAATCTCTCTCAGTTGTTGGAAATTGTCGTATACGTTATATCTAATTTATAAGCAAGTTTTCGGCCAGCTAAGTTGATTGACTTCGATTAAGGCTCTTAATTGATCGTTTTCAACATCCGATAGCCGACCACTGCGTTCATCATCTTTAGGTTTGTCGTCACTGTCACGAACTTTCTTAAACCACCAGTGTGCTGTGCGCTCAGTAGTGATTCCTAGGCCAGACGCTTTGTTGATATTGCGAGCTGTTTCAGCAGCTTTTCGGCGTAGCTTGAATTGAAATAAGACAATAGTACGAATTTGCTTTTTTTTTCATCTTATATTCAATGTTTAGAAAAGAAAACATCATTGTTTTAAACGACTGTAATTTAAACGATTAGATAGTGCGATAAACGATCTTTAAAATGATATATAAAGATAATATAACGAAATATATCATTTGAACTAAAAAAAAAATCCGCAAGAACTTTTTTTGTGTGTGTGTGTGTGTGTGCGTGTGTGAGTGTGTGATTGAGTGTGTGTGTGTGTGTGTGTGTGTGTGTGTGTGTGTCATAAAAACAAACAAACCAATATTTTGCTTGTTATAATCATAAATATCTCATACATCCTACGATCATCCTTAGGTAAAACACAACATACTCTTCAAACAAACGAAATAATTAATGCATTCCACTCTTCTTCAATGCGGACATGTTAATAATAAAATTGTTCTTTTTTAATCTTGTTTCCACATTTACTAGAAAATTTTTTGGTATAAATAAGGAAGTTCATTCTAGACATCATATTGCCAGGAAAATTGAAAAAAAAAAACGTCATCTTATCGCATTATATACTATTAAGTAAAAGAGTATTCAAACAGAACTACAGTTCCACACTATATTCTATCAAATATAATTATAATATTAAATATAGAACTAATAATTTGCGACAAAGACTGATTTTATACACGTGGGCGAAATTCAATGACTTGTCATACGAGTAGGTATCTATAGAAATAATGAAGTATTTTTAGTTTTTATATTTTTGAGAAATTTAAATATCTCAATTTCCATTTATCAGTGTTTTTCTTACTAAATTTGTTCAATTCCAGAGAAAAAAATATATACAACTATTTTCCTGACATATATATTTTGTCTCTGATGAGTTCCCTTATACAACAACACACTTGTCACTTGATAAAATATCATGAGTGATAATTCAGTACATCTGAGTGTAGAATGTTGACTAACGATATATATATCGTTACTTAACATTCTAAAATCATATATGTGTGTGTGTGTGTGTGTGTGTGTGTGTGTGTGTGTACAGAATTATCCCTAGACACGCGTTTCTCTGCTTTGTATATTATATATATATATATATATATATATGTATATATGTATATATATATATATATATATATATATATAGAGAGAGAGAGAGAGAGAGAGAGAAGAGATAGATAGATAGATAGATATGTCAGTGAGTGTGTGTATATATTCATTTACACGCGCATATAACATATATATATATATATATATATATACATGTGAGCGTATTTATATATAAATACATATAGGTGTGTGGAAGAGATACATAAAGAGAGAAGAGGTGAGGGAAAAGCAAGATTAAAATTTAGTGCAACGCAACGATAAATATGTTCTAAGGTTCGCTTAGTCGAGCACTAAGTTAATCCGCTGATATTCTTACTGGGAACAATGATTTTCTAACCTACATTTTCTTTGTCAAGACAGTCTATTTATAATTCCTGAGCTCAAAATACTGACTTGCTACCAGGAGGCTCGTCTACTTCCAAACAGTGCTGATCTGATGAGGAGGTAGCCAATCAATATACACACACACGTACGCGCATATATATATATATATATATATATATATATATATATATATATATATATATATATATATATATGTGTGTGTGTGTGTGTGTGTGTGTGTGTGTGTATATATATGTATATATATATGTATAGATATATATATGTATATATATATATATATATATATATATATATATATATATATATATATATATATATATATATATATATATGTAAAGCGATCTCATCGAAATCAGAGCATATCCGATGAAAGACAACGGATCTTGAACACACAAAGCCTCGATATTCATTCAGATAGACTTTATAACAATGTATATATATATATATATATATATATATATATATATATATATATATATATATATATATATATATCTTTAATTGATTATAGTTTAGAATACCATCATAATTTTCTAGTTAAAAAGGCGTGCTAATAATATTAAGTTATTATTCTTAATAAATTTATTTTTCGGCATATGGATGGTGACTATATTTTCCTGATCTAATATTCGTTTCGGAGTTTCGCGTGTACGATGAAACTTTACATTACTTGATGTTTTTAGTTTTATTTTTCGAAAGCATGCTTTCAGATACATTTATACATGTATGTATATATATATATATATATATATATATATATATATATGTGTGTGTGTGTGTGTGTGTGTATATATATATATATAAATATAGATATAAATATATAGATATGTATATATATAAGTTGTTTCAGAAGAATGCCAACGCCTTTTAACGTAATTTATGTGACCTAAAATAAGAGTATATATTAAGTAGAAAATACATCGAGGTTTATTTTTTAATTTAATTGGACAGCGAAAATATTTATTACAATGCATTTCTTTAAAAAAAAAACAAAAAAAAAACATATGATCTCACGTTTTTATTCCAGAATATGAATATTTATAATTACTTGTTAATTTATCCCGCCAAATAAAACTATGTACTTCATAAACAAAGAAACTCTATCGTTGCTAGAATGACACAAGAGACGCAGAGACTGAGAAACGAATAGGGGAGAAAAAGAGAGGGGAACACAGAGAGAGAGAGAGAGAGAGGGAGAGAGAGAGAGGGAGAGAGAGAAAGAGCAATAGATGTCATCAGCGCTTCTGTGAACTCTTATGACTATTTGTTTTAATATATTTTCAACTCACAAAATATTAATATAAATATCATATCACCTTTAATAATCATAATTAATAAGCATTTTTTAAAGAAAAGATTTTGTAATTTATACTTTCTAAATTATATATGGTTAGACGATAAAGTTGTCGCCCGAAATAAAACAACCATATATAAATTATTTCCAAACTTATTGAAAAAATCATTTCAGGTAACTTGATTATGTAGTAGAGTTGACATCTATTTAATGTAGCCACCTTCAGCGTACATCACCGCCTCGATACAGGTCCGGAACTGGGAGCATACCTTTCCCACAAGCGTCGCCGGGAGCTCAGCAAATATTCGGTGAATGGCGTGATCAGGCTGATTTTGGTGTTGTAGGAGGTCATGTTGGTGATGTTCTCGGCATATAATCAAATGGAGTAGTCCAGCAGATTCAAGTCGGCGAGGAGGAGGGGGGCAGTGAGAGAAGGGTACACAGTCGTAGCACTCGTTCTGAAGACAAGCCTGGGTCTCTTTGGACTTGTGAGCCGACTGCCACACCCAGAGTCTGCCAGCGGCCATTGATTGCACCTGAGGATCACCACACTCTTCAATATATACAGGAACACTTTAGTATTGACTTTCAAGCCAACTTCAAATATGTAAGGTGTCATGATGTGGTATAAAAAACTATAACCATGCGTCCGATGCGTTGAGTTGTGCTCTCGAGCGTTGCACCGTCCGGATTTTCATTTTGACAGTGCTGAAAATGGTCCCGTTTTCAACTTGGATCATGTGTTGTACAGCGACACATCTCCGATCTCGCCCGTTGAACATTGAGTAACATTCATAAAATTCCTATCGCTCTTGGGATTTGTACATAACTGGCCGACTAGTAAGTGGTCATCAACAAAAGAAGAAAAGCGGTTTTCATCAAACGGAAATTGAAACATGTCGTCTTTAATTCACTTCAATAAATTTCTTATAGCATAGATGTCACTACTGCAGTTATATAGGGAGAATAACACACTGCAATTACACATAAATAATAAAACATTAGTTGATTATAGATTATTTAAAAATAAGTTATGCAAATTAGACAAATATTCCAATATATTTATATACATGCGTGCGTGTGTGTCTGTTTTTCAATCATACCATATATATATATATATATATATATATATATATATATATATATATATATATATATATATATGAAAATCTCTATGTGCATGTGTGTAGTTCATTTCCGACGGACCCAAAAAGGCTGAGCTGATTCTTCCAAATTTAGCGCGTAGGTTTTGACGTGGCTGTAAGTGTACTTACAAGGGTTTTCTATTGGAATGCGTCCGATGTGTATCGAAAATCGATAACTGAACTTTCCGATTTTAATCAAAGTTAACACTTTTATACAACCTTACATCACAAATGCATTTGAGAAGTGTTGTCACCGTTTATTCATAATAATGTGTGTGTATATATATATATATATATATATATATATATATATATATATATATATATATATATATACACAGGGAAAAACCTTAAACTAATAAACTGACCATTATTACATATAGTATATATATTTTAAATAACATGGTGAGACACATGGATATATTTTTTTAATTTTCAGCTTTGACTTTTAGAGGATGCATGCATATGAAGTTAAGTATGCATATATAATGGCTTATTCTGTGGACAGCAACACGTTATTAAGCCGCCTGACGAGAAATTCTGGTTTTAGCCGACCATTTATCCGAAACATCATTTACATGTCCGATGTCGCGACCATGAAAATTTATTTGCATTAATAAAAATACATCTTGCTCTTCTTTTATTGAGCACTTTTAATAACCTATTTAAATGCACTAGTTAGTTTTCACTTTTAAATATCTTTAACCTGAAATATATATATATATATATATATATATATATATATATATATATATATATATATATATATATATATATATATATATACGGTCCCACAAGAAATCTCCAACTCCAATAAGTCGATCATTATGAATTTTGCTACACATAATGGTAAGTAATATAGTCTATATTTGGTTTATTTTGCTTTTATTGAAAGATAATAAAATGAGACTGAGGTAATCTTATGAACAATCTAATGCCTCTAATTTGTGTTAAATTTTAAGAATGCTTTTATCATCAATTAATAAATATTCTTAAAATTGCAGCTTCCTTGGAGAATTCTAAAAGGTTTTACTTTGCCAAAATTTTTAAACTCATTCATTTTGATTTGCATACAATTCGATCATATTAATTAGACACGAATTACACAAGATTTCCTTTATTTCAGTTTCTTACTAAAATCCCTCAAGCTTAAGCCATATATTTTAGACATTTTTTTTAAATTCATGATTAGAATAGGGCTTTTAGACATCAAGTTTAGTAAACCTCCATCTTCTAATGTTCGTAAGGCGACATAAAATTATTGCAAAAATGTAATGTAAGAATAATTTATTTTCAGCCGTCTTGGACGGATATTTACATATTATTACCTCCCTTTCTTACCTCTTGTTATTACCTCCCTTTATTACATCTTTTTTTTTAACCTCTTTTTATTACCTCTTTTTACGAGGTCACTGATGTATAGGTACGTTCATTATAATACTACAATTTTATGCATTGTCATTTCCTTTGGAAATAAAGGGGTTAAGACTTCCAAGCTAAACCTCACTCACTGGACAGTAAGGTAGTATATTTTCATTGTTATGATACATTCCTCCCGAGCATTTTCCTCTCTTTTTGAGTGCAATATATATTCTTTCTTCACAATATGATTTTCCAAGTCTTACTTTCTTTTATTTATACGAGAGAAGAAGTATGTACTATATGTTCTGGTGTCATGATATCATCCTCCTAGGCCAGACCTCTCTTTTCGAGGTCAGTGTATTATATCTCTGTTTACAATATCATTCACACGGTTTGGCAAAATTATGCACCCTGTAGTGAAATACCTTTGATATAATAATAATAATAATAATAATAATAATATATATATATATATATATATATATATATATATATATATATATATATATATATATATATATATATATACTAGCAAAAGTACCCGTCCTTGACTAGGTTCAATAACAGCCTACAGAAAATGGGCTCTGATTTATGAAAGTATGAGAGGTTATGAAAAGGAAGGGTTGTAATGAGATAGCTTCGAATTTGGGGGTATCAAAACCAAAGCAAAATATGATTAAAGTAAAAATAAAATAGATAAACCCCATAATTTATTATACCATACCTGTTCACACTGAAACACTTATCACAATATTCTGTGGATCTATATTAAAAAAACCTAGTTAAACTTTGTGGCATATTTCCATTCTATGGTGGTCAGGCGCGAACTACACCCCATAATTTTATTATACCATATTTCTTCAAACTGAAACATAATTATAAAAGTATACTTTCGCAGATAGATATGAAAAGTCTTTATTAACGTTTGTGCCTATTTTTATTCTATGGAGGCAAGGCGCGAAACCAGACTCCACAATTTTATTATACCATCCATATTTAAGTTAAAACATATCAAAGTATTGTTATGTACATATATATCAAAAACACTTGTAAACGTTTTTTTTTTCTAATTTTTAAATTTTCTATTTCCATACTTTGTAGACCAGACGCGTACGCAAACCCCACAATTCTAATGAATCAGCATTATGCCAGATCAAACATACCCATTCCTGTGTCTCGATACATCTTCTATCATTATATGTAATCATTTTTTTAAAAATAGGCAACTATATAGGAGCCTATTCCTGACCAGACACACACAGAGGTTCAGCTTTATCTTATATATATATATATATATATATATATATATATATATATATATATATATATATATATATATATATATATATGAAAAGATAAAAAGAAAGGGTGATGGAGAAAGAGATAAAAATACAGAGAGAAGTAACAAACATAAGTAGCAAGTTAACATCCTTTATAGGGAGATGGATATTCCTCGATAAGAAGACTGACAAACAGAATTTTAAATACATTTACGGAGGAAAATAAGTATATATATATATATATACACATATACATATACATATATATATATATATATATATATATATATATATATATATGACATATCTATCTATATAATATACATAAATATGACATACCTATCCATCTATATAATACATATATATATATATATATATATATATATATGACATATATTGTCTTTTTTTTTTTACACAGAGATCACCACTTATCAAGGCCCGGAAGCCACTCAGGGATAACATTTAAAAATTCCTGATAAACCGTCCCCTTAGGTAATCCAATCCATCAAATCTCCATTACAATCGATTACTACGATTTTATCCCATTGATTACTGTACACGCAATAACCCTTATCCTCGAGTTGCCCCTGGCCTTGATACGTGGTGACTCCCATGTAAATATATATATATATATATGATATATCTATCTATATATAATATTTATATATACTTATATATATATGAAATATCTATCTATGATATATATATACACACACGTATATATATATATTTATATATATATATAACATTTTAGTCATTCAATAAATTAAAAAAATTATGAAATTAATATATTTATATATATATATAATACATATATATACAGATATCAACATGTATATATAGAAAGAAAATTTATGAGAGAAAATAATTAAGAATATGTATATTGAATATGTGTATACACACATAAAATTTACATATGAACAGACTGATCTTATATATATATATATATATATATATATATATATATATATATATATATATATATATATATATATATATATATACATAAAGAGAAACAGCGCTTGATAGATAGATAGATAGATAGATAGATAGATAGATAGATAGATGAAGATAGAAAATAACGAAGGGGAGGAAAGATAAAGGAGCTATATAGTGAGGGGTTGAGCGAAGCGTGAGTGTTAAGCGCCAAATAACGAGGGAAGACAACGTGAAGGATGGTGAAGTGGAGAGTGGGTCGACGGTGACGTGCGATGGCAGCTGGAAGGCAGACGCGAGGAATGGCGACCAGTAGATGGATGCTAAATGGTAGGAATATAACAGAAAGAGCGAGAAGGAGTCGAGAGAGAAAGTCAGAGAGAAAGAAAGAAAGACAGAGAAGGGATGGCTGGCTGGGTGAGTGGGCGAGAGTATGAACAACCAAATAAGCGAGAGAGGGCGGGGGGAGTTCGCGATCCAACTTCAGAAAGGAGGTTAATTTCCCATTCATGTGCCGAGCTAAGAATGACGCGCGGGGAAAGGAAATCGAGAGAGGGAAGAAAAGAGGATGGAGGGCCACGGGTGGGTAAGGTGAGAGCGAGTAGGATGTGGAGGGTGAGAAATGGGAATGAACCTTAAACGTCCATTGGACCATTACCGAACAAGTTAGAACAAAAAATAAAATAAACAGAAGCACAAAATACATTCTCAAATAAAAAGGTGAAGAAGAGGAAGATGGACCGACACAAAGAAAAAGAAAGAACAATATCAAAGGCAGAAGTCGAATTACGTAAGAGAATAAAGAATAATTTTGAACAGGTTTTAAAATAAGAAACGAATAAGAAGGACAGAGAGAGAGAGAGAGAGAGAGAGAGAGAGAGAGAGAGAGAGAGAGAGAGAGAGAGAGAGAGAGAATGAGGGAGAGAGAGAAGGAGAGAGGCTAAAAGAGAAATGCAGTGAGAGAGAGAGAGTAAAAGAGAAACAGATTGAGAGACAGAAAGATGGATAAGCAATAAAAAGAGAAAAGGGGAGAGGATGAAAAAATATCAAATGCGAAGTAAACTGAAATGCACATTACCGAACAAGTAAGAAAAAAAGAGAGAAAAGAAGAAAGAGAGAGAGAGAGCGCATGAGAGAATGAAGTTTAACAGAGAGAGATAGATACGGAAACAAAGAATACAAGATTGATATAATAAACCTTAATATATAAATAAAATAGATAAATAGAAAAAAACCTTAATAGAGAGAGATAATTAGATAAATAAAAAAGGAATATATAGATATATGTGTGTGCGGGTGTGTGTGTGTTTGTGTTTATTAGATAGATAGATAAATAGAACTATATATAGAGAGAGAGAAAGAGAGAGAGAAAGAGAGAGAGAGAGAGAGAGAGAGAGAGATAGGTGAGCATGTTAGAATATGGAATGAGAACTTTAAAGGTCCCTTGCCGAGTCAGAATAAAAGAGAGATACAAAGAAGAATACAGAAAAATAGCGAGATAGCTTTAACAGTCTGGAGGGAGAGAAAGACAGGTACTGATAGAAGTTGAGATAGCGAGAAGAAAAATAGTGAGAGATAGAAATATAACATGCGTATGCGGAATGAGATTGTACCATAAATGTCTACCACAGACTAAGGAAGAAAAAAAAGAGATAGAATTTTAGTAATTATAAAAGAAAATGAATGAAGGTTAATGAATAAATATTGTGAAGAAAAACGAATACAAAAAGAAAAGACAAAATGAATGAAAAAGGAAAAGAACAGAAAAGAAAAGAAAGTGAAGTGAAAATAGACGATAAGCCGAATATGTGTAAAAGAATCTTGGTATAAAAATGGACGCCTTGCAGTTGAGACGCCATTATAGTTTGCGTGTACAATTTCTAACCAATCAGAACGTAAAACGTTTCACGTGGGCGTGACTGATATAAGACTGTTCCGCAATCCGTTAACTGCCCCCACCACTCCCTTTCTCTTTCTCTCTCCCCCCCTCTCTCTCTCATTTCAATCTCTGCACAGCTTGTTTGCTTTTTACTTCTTTTATTTTTGATAAATGTCATAAAACTATTACTACATTCCAATACGTAATCAGTCCATTTCTTCTTCTCTTTTTCTTGCTTTCATGATAAGAATAAAGATAATAAGAACGGCAGTAATTAATTCAATTAAAATTTCTTTAAATCTATACGTACACAAAGCTCGACATATAACGTAATACAATTCATATCGATATATATATATATATATATATATATATATATATATATATATATATATGTGTGTGTGTGTGTGTGTGTGTGTGTGTGTGTGTGTGTGTATGTGTGTGTGTCCTTTTATCTATCCTTATCTCAATCAATCTATCTCTCTCTCTCTCTCTCTCTCTCTCTCTCTCTCTCTATATATATATATATATATATATATATATATATAGAGAGAGAGAGAGAGAGAGAGAGATTTGAAAGGATAAATATTGTATTTTAAAATCTATCATAATTAGAAAAGGCCTATTATATTAATATTAAAATGCGTTACTCAAAATATCCAAAGAGTTCGTAGAAAATCAATACATGAATAAAGTCTTTGCCATTTTTAGCACTTCCTGGATAGCAAAACTAAAACCTAAAAAAAAAAAAAAACAACTGAAAAGAATAGTCAACCAGAAAAGTTAGCATTATATAGTTTGAAATCTGAAATCTAGCTTAAATAACATATAATAAAACAAAAGAAGAAAATTATACAGAATAAAGAAAGAAAGTAGACATAAGAAAAAAAACTATGCAAAAAGAAAAGATAAAAGAATAGAAGAAATAAATGGGTGTGGTAAGAAGTAACGATAACGAAGAGTTAGGAAAAGAAATATACTCGCACAGAGAAAAAAGACAGAAAAACAGAAAGACAAGTCAAAGATAAAAAAGAAAGAAAAAAATATATATATCCGTCAAGTAAGTGGTAGTGGTAAAATTCTAAATTTACACCCTTTACAAAAAAAAAAAAAAAAAATATTATGGAAATGTTTAAAACATTAGAAATTTATAAAGTTTAATGACTAAAAAGGACGAAATTCAATAGGATAATAATATCAATTTAAATTAATTTTATGGAAAATTATTTTTTTAAATTTAAAGTTTAATATATTTAAAAACGAAAAGTAAACACGAGATTTCAATAGCAATAAGAATTTATAAGTTTATTTAAGCTTATTAATTTGGGGGATGAGGATTCGTATTATTTGGATTCTTTAAATTACTGTTTTCAGTTTGATTGTTATTTTAGACAACGTTTAGATCGATGTAACTTCCAAACTTTTTCAGGTATATCTTGTCAAATGCGGGAATGTTTCTGTCGAATTCGGAAATCTGCACAACATTTCCAACGGAACCATTTCTTTCCTGTACCGGAATAGCATGTTCCTGTTCGGTCAGCCATCATAAGATATGGGTCCTAAGTAATTTCCAATTGTATTTTTCCGTTCGCAATGCCCCTTGGCGCAGTGGTTAACGTATTTGTAAAAATCAATTGTAAAAATGTTATTTTCCTGTAGGTTGAAGGTTCAATTCTCAGTGTGGGCGACGAAAAACACAATTGCAAATTACTTCGCACCTGTCATGTGAAGAAAATAAAGCTTTCTGCTTGAATTTCTGTACAGATTCCCGAGTACGATAGAAACATTCTCGTGTTCACAAAACCCACTTGAATAAGTCCGGAGGTTACATCGATCGAAACGTTGTGAGAATAGTATTCAAAATGAGAACAGTAGTGTGAAGAATCAAAATAGTACGGAATTTAATTAACTATATCTTCTATATATACCTTACTAAATAGTTAAATTACAATATTATGACTTAATATTTTGATTTAAAATGAAGGATATATATATATATATATATATATATATATATATATATGGTTTAAACGCCAATGAAGATAAAAAAAATCAATAAAACCGATATCAAGATTATAAAATATATAAGAATCGAAGTATTTTATTGATAGTCTCAATAGTTCAATCTAACATGTATCACGCGGCGAATACTATTTGTATAGAAAAAGAGAAAAATGAAAAAATAGTAAATAAAAAATAAAGATACATTGAAAAATGTATATATTAAAAAAAACGGATAATATTATCGGTTTAAAAGGGTATTAAATAAAAGTAAGGTTTTTAACTCAGTATTAATAGGTAAACATAAGATCATAATAAAATATAAAATACAAATATTGTATTATTAATAGTACATATATTACATAAGCTGTCGGATTAATAAGTGCCTTGTTTATAACACCTATGCTCTTGGTGTACTTTTTCTTATTTTTATTATACGTATTGTATTAGTTCTTTATTTCATATTTTATGTTATTTATTTTTAAAATTTATGTTTATTTTAACGTATATATGTCTATGTATATTTAATATTAACTACGGTTTATATTGTGTTTACGGTAATAAGATATTTAACTTCTACAGTATACAAATATTTGAGGCTATTAAAAATGTAATATTTTAAGTTCCTCATTCAGCCATAATCTACACGCGGCGTCTACATTTCTACATATACTGGCCAGTCGCACTATTTTTTACACTATTGTCAAGCCTCCGCTTATCTGAGTAATTGATCTCTAATGTTGTTTTTAGTCAGCGTTTTTTACCTTTTCCAAATAGAATGGACGTTTCATCTTCCGTTTGATTTATATTTGGTAATCATTGTTTCCGTTCCCGATTTCCGAACTCTTACTTTTTCTGTACTTTTATTACTTTTACTAGCCTTAACACGAGGGTGAGTTAGACACAATGTCGATGCTTATGCTTATAACCAAGGAAGGTGTACTCCGTATTGGAACGAAAATAAAAAATCCCGGAGTCTATTCCTATATAAAGACTATTCTTAAGTTTTCGCTACACATCTTTATTTATTTATTTATTTATTTATATTCTACTTTTAAAAACTAGAATAACTATTTCATTTGCCGTTCGATATAAAATATTTGGTTTTCTTCTGCTTCCGATTTCTTGCTGTTAATTGTCTTGCATTTCAATATTTTGTTCTTATTACTTATTTCTATATTAGAGCAAGGTTAGGCCCCATATCAGTTCATAATGTGGTCCTCAAAAGGAAAGTGGACATTCCGGATTGGGTAAAATAAATGCCGTAGTCTACGTTATTTTCATACAAAGATCGTTATTTATTACGTTAAAACTTTCAGAAAAAAAAAATTCTCAGCGATGGTAAAGACATACATACTTTAAACTTATAATTGTTTTAAAGAAATCGCCACAGCGAAGACCTTTTTTTTTGACATGGAGATCACCACTTATCAAGGCCCGAAGACCACTCAGGGATAAGGGTTATTGCGTGTACAGTAATCAATGAGATAGTATTGTAGTAATCATTAGTATTGGAGATTTGATAGAGTGTCTTACTTAAGAGTGCGGTTTTTCAGGAATTTGTTTGTGTTGGACTTTAAGACATCCAAGTTGTAGTCAGGTGGGAAATAGACAAACGAAAGAGTTCCACAGTCGTGCACTTCTGCTCATGGAATATACATTCGGATTTAGGCACAGATAAGACATAAAACTACTTGATGAAAGGAGCTAAAAAGACCACTTCAAGGTTAAAAACACTTGGCCTTCATAATTGTTAGATGGTCTTAATTCTGACAAAGGAAACAAAATAAAATTCCTTTTTTGTCAGAAACATCGTTAAAGGACTAAAGAACAAAATGAAGAAATCGAGATTGACGTGGTTGCCGAATGAAATCCCAAGAAAATCATCAGTTATTTCTATTGTTTTTATTAACTCATGACATCATGAAACAACATGATATTACTGTGCAATCTGCCGATTAGTAAATTTGTATTTGCGATTTTCACATGTTAACTATTTTGCACTTTTGCCATTTACAGTGTTGTTCTATTTAGTCAAGAGGCATTTTTGGATTCGGAAAAAAATCAAGAAAATATCGCAAACCATAAATGATTTCTCATTCATTGGCCGTGAAGAGGAACGATTAAGTATCACATCAGACAAGATACTACATTATAATATTAATCTTAATTTGAAAAGTAAAATAAAATTCAATCAAACATATCAAAATCGTGTAATGTCGCTCAATATTTTGAAGCAGTTGTTAATGCAAAGAAATGCTTTTATATTTTAAATATTCAAAGCTAATACTTTTATTTAATGTTAAATTGTGGTGATTGATAGGTAATTTATTTCTTGAGAGACAAATCTTTGAATGCGAATTGTCAGAAAGTATCTGAGAAAGACTTCATTTAAATTTATTACAGGCTATCAAAATTGCAATAACAAGAACAATTGGTTACATGTCTCCAATTCCAAGACTCTCTCGATGGATTCCATAACGTATGGTTTACTTATCATACGTTACTTTAACATGTTCAAACTTTCGAAAGAGTTATGGAATTGGAGACGTGTAACCAATTGTTCTTGTTATTGCAATTTTATTGAAAGAAAATAAAAATAAAAATTCTGCGCTCATAAAGGTCCACTAGATTTAAAAAATAACGATTGTCTCAATCTACAAGAATTTCTACTTCACTAAAAAGCGCAAGAATAAATAAAGGTTAAAAAAAACATCAAATCGAAACGAAGAGGACAAAGGAAAATGAGAATTTCTGCGCTCATAATAGATGCTCAACTTGATGGGAACACAAAATCAGTCTAGAATTATTTTTATTTCACGGAACGCGGCAGACTTTACGAAAATTTCGGAGTCGCATTTACTTTTCTTTATTTTTCTGTGTAGTGATTTTAATTTTTTAGAATAAATCCATTGGAAAAAAAGGATAAATAAGGATCCAGGTAATCAAAACAGATATATTTTGTCTGATTTTTCTTTAATTTAACCTCTAACATTATTTGTATTAAATTAAATAATTATTATATATTTCCGTGAAGATTAACTATCATTATAATTACGTTACATAATTTTGAGTATATACCATTGGGTAAAATGGACTTTGTTTACTCTACAAATTTGCAATCATTATTTAAAAAAATATACTCTACACACCTGTGCAACTCCGTTCCGTTTTCCTGCTTTCCAACTGACTACAATATGGTTGTCTTCAAGTCCAACGTGAACAAATTCTTAATGAGCCACCCCTGAAGTTATACAATTTACCAAATTTCCACTACTAACGATGACTGACATGTTTCCTTTGACCACTATACCCTCATTACCCCTTATCCTCGAGTGGCCTAATAATAATTGGTGACTCCTCTGTACAAATAAAAACCATTGGCCTCGCAGACAAAATTCTCGTCTATAATAAATTATAAATCGTTTTTAATGACAATATGAGAACAATAAATTGTCTTGGATTATTAAAATAATTTAGAAATATATTGATAATGTCTAGCGTGGATTTATTCAGTTGTTTTTTTATCGTTTATGTTTGAATTTATATTTTGTTACCATAAATAGATGAAGACATTCCAACGCTATAATTACTCATGTTCTTTGTTCAGTTTGTAAGAAATTTGGAATGACCTAGTTTGTAGAACCTAAGCCTGAACATCGATTGCTTTCAGTTTCGATTTCTATTCATGGCATCTGCTTTAATATTATGGATTTAGTATTGACTCATAGTGAAATACTTTTCATTTCTCAGCGTAGTTAAGATATCTGATATTGTGAAATTAAACTAAATCCGCAATATAACTAGTACGTTTAAAAAACCGTAACTAACAGACAGACGGACATGCAGACAGACATACACAATTTCTATTTATACAAGCACGTTCTTGTTTGGTCGTGTCTTATTTGACAATCCTTCGTCATTTTACTGGATATTTGAAAAGACTGATTTATTTTGCACTACTGCTATGACGTCACATTTGTCTTAAGATAGTTAATATATAAACGTGAAAAATGTAAACAATAGATTGACTTGAATTCCATGCTGTTTATACTGTTGTCACAGCGTACGATTGCCTCGTAACTGTTGCAACAAATATAATTAAAAATACAACCATTATGATATTTTAAACTATTTTTTTACACTGACAACAGTAGATGCAGATTGGGGGGAGGATACTTTTTCGAGATATAGGCAAACAAACTAAGAAGGTATACTATTTCTATACGTTCATGTTAATACCTGTATTTTACATTGTTTCGTCGTGTCGAGATTTTTTTGGGGAGTGGGAGTTGCTAAAATGCTTTCAAACCAACGATTATTTTTTTTTACCATGTAGTTACCGTTAATCAAGGTCGTGAGACCACTCAAGAGCAAGGGTTAATGAGGACCGTAATAATCGGTGATGGTGGAAATTACATAAGTTAATTTATTTTAGACGGCAACTCATCAAACACCTTTTCACGTTCGACTTGAAAACGACAAGGTTATAGTCAGCTCGTCGGCATTTTTGTTCCACAGACGAGGGGTTCTAGGAAAGAATATGTGATCATGGAATTTTCGCTTAGTGTTAGGTGCATATAGAAAGTAAAGAGATTTACTTAGTGTTAGGTGCATATAGAAAGTAAAGAGATTTACTAGTCGATTTTTGGCCATGAATGCCTTTACAGGAAGAAACCGTAGAGTGAAACTCAGTTGAGCACTGCCATGAAAATAATAAAAGAGCTCGCAACGTCTCTTAAATGAGAAGAAAGGCATTAGAGAGAAGAACATCGTCCATCAGATTTTGAAAGCAGTGGTCTGCCCTGTCGAAGCAGGAAGGGCTGCTCTGAGCAGAGGCTCCCCAGATATGGCAAGAGTACTCAAGCTTCTAATAATTTTTTTTTTACCAAGGATCCGACGTTAAAAATCCTTGATATGACAAGAAGTGGAATAAATACAAAAACATGCTGAAAACAATACCGCAAGAAATTAACATCCATCTATTGAGCTACAAAACTTCTCACAACTACCCATAAAGCCACATTTGCCAATGCATAACGTATCGTTACCATATTTTGGCGGGCGCTGAAACCGTTAGACTCTCCCTCTTGAAAAGGTGGAAAAACTTCTTTATAATCCTATATATCTTGCACTGTCTGTAAAGTTTGACCTCAGTCACATCACCGCAGAGTGGCGTCTCTCTTCTTGTTTACAATTACTTCCACAAAATGTGATCGGATGAAATTACTGCACTTGGTCTCACCCTAAACGTATGTACCAACCCGAGTTCAGCAAAATTTTTAGATGCTTGAAGATTTTATCATTAGAATTCGTTTTTCTAATACCGCTTGGTTTTGCAATTCCCTCCTCGACCTTACCAGCATACAGAAATATTTATGTATTCTAAATAAAATATTTTTGCTGCTAAACTCCCTACACATATTAATCTTTATAAATAGTTCACCTGCTCCGAACGTATCGTGGTTATCATTTTACTTATTTGGGGTTCTCATACTTTTCGTTACAAGTGATTTATCCATGACGTAAGGGCTTTCAAATGTTAAACAAGATCCACTACTTTGCTGCTATTTGAATTCAGTAGTTGATGAATAAAGTGTTGGTACTTTTACTGACAGATACTCGTTATGTTTTTCTTTTCACACAAAGCCACTTGATGCGTCTGGCGTTTGTCCTTGCGTAGTTTTTTTTTTTATCGAAATGCGGTTGGAAAGTATTGAAAAATCGATAATCGAAAAATAAGATTAAAGAAAGAAGGCCGATCTTGATAGAAGTTAACACTTTTATATAACAACACATCACAAGTCCATTTGAGAAGTTTTATCAGCTCACGAGTACAAACGCTCAGCCTATAAAATACACTGCAAACCCTTTTATAAAACAAGGGCGTATTCGAAACAAATTTTTTTAGAACACAATTGAACCATTATACTTGACTTTTGCACTTTAAAAATAATTCAAGTTTTACGTAAAAATAATTTCATGAACGTTTGAAATGAATGTTTCTGCTTAGAAAACAATTGAATCATGATACTTGACATTTACATTTTAGAATGTAAGTGTAATTCATTTATAAAATCAACAGTAAATTCTCTACAGTGCAATATAGACTACAATATATTGTGGACTATGTCACTGCGGGAAGACATATGAATCTTCATTCCGATGAACTACGGTGATCCTAACAAAAGAAACCAATCAATCGATTTGATTAAAAAATGTCGATTTCACCGATTTCGATGACAACAATGTTACGATATTGCGAAACATTTGTTAATCCTCATTAAATCCTAAACAACGGATTCCCCGTCAGTATTGTTATAAAAATATGTATTGTTCGCTTATTGTATACAGCGTTCGATTCGAGAACTAATAGACTGTGACTAATGACGCTTAATGATGCCAAGCACTCACCACCTTATCAGAGATAGCACACGTCATTGCAACCATTTGATCTAAAGGGGATGTGTCTATCCTTTTTGTTGTGTTTAACACCCAGGACATTATTTGCCATGCACAAGATGTAAAAACACTTCCTAAATCAACCCCACAAGCCTTACCTAGCAAACCAAAACACACTTCCGGTAGACAGCCATGTCCTACAGAGAAAGAAACTTGTGAATATACAGAAATGCGATCTGACGGACAGATAAGCACACACACACATGCACACAGACACGAACTGACAGACAAGCACACAGACACATGAACCAGCATATAAAGAAATAGCTGTTAAGACATAACATGACTGGAATATTGGCGGCTTGTCACACACAGAAACAGAACAATATATAAAACATGTAATGTCTGATCAAACAATCTGTTTGGTGAATGCTGCTTAATCCCTTGATAGAGCCATGAATGTAAGACCCCTGTACATTCCCTTCCTTTCCATTTCAAAACAGAAAGTCTCTAACAAAGGTTTACTATAAAAAAATACCATTCACTAGGGTTTACTGTAGATTCCCTAACTTATTTATATACAAACAGTACCATACAGCATGTTTGAAAACATCAAAAAATCAGCTTTGACTAACTTTGGGTCTGATATTATCTCCTGACATGTAATAAAAGAGTTACTCCAGGTTCTTTGCCATTGCCGCTGGTAAAAATGTCGGATCATTCTACTGTATTAAAAGGTATCTTACTCATGACGCAATTCTCTATCTGTATGACAGACAAATATGTCGTAAAATGGAGTACTGTTGGCACGTTCTCAGCCGAGTGGCTAACAATACACTCTATTACCTTTACAGGGCTCTAAGCCGGCTTCAAAATCCGGTAAGTTAAATTGTTAAACCACTGTACCTCACCTTTCTCACAAAAGAGACGTGGCGATCTATCTGTGCTCCATCGCTATTTTTATGTCAAGTATTCAACTGAGCTTCTATTTATGCCTTTCCCTTGCAGAACACTCGTCTAGATGCAACACCTGCTAACAAGTTCCATTCTTATATATCTGTGTCTAAAACTAAACGTAAATTCCATAACAAAGTTTCATTCTTAGAAATCATAGTCTGCGCAGCATAGTACCGCTGAGCTGTTGTCAAGCCTATCATGAACAAGTTTTTATTGAGCTGTCCTCACACACACACACACACACACACACACACACACACACACACACACATATATATATATATATATATATGTGTGTGTGTGTGTGTGTGTGTGTTATGTGTGCTTGGTAAATGTTAGCAGCACGTGATACGTTCAAATAAAATTGGATAATTAGAAATCAAGTTTGGCTTATATGTTTCTTGAATGCTTCTTGTGGCACCGTCATTATGACTGTAACATACTTTATCCTTCGAAGTTAAGTTTACATACGATGGCGGTGGTATGCCTAAATAGGTACCGTCGAAAGATGTTACTTGACAAAAAGACGCGAATCCTAATCACGCAACTATATGAAAATTTGTATTAACACAGCTCCCCTCGTCTCTCTTTCTCTCTCGAGTTGGATTTTATGATTCACACTGAATAAGTTGCTCTTGATCGGGAGCTTGAATGATGTATGTGGTTGTTAGTGTAATTTCTTTATTATACGTCAACCCTATATTTTATTTACCTTTTATTCAGAAGATTAGATACAAGGCCAAACGTGGGTTTCACGGAAATGCTTTTTATGGAATTAACTTGATCCGAACTTAACCAACTCAAGTTTACATTTTGTGTTGATAATCATGGCACCAAATGACTTCTACAGAGGAGAAAAAAAGACGAGTTGACTTTTTAACTCGGAGGGTCATGGTTTATGAAGGTTGCAAAGCTAATCAGAACTAGAGGTTGATGAGTATTATGAAGACAGTGAGTCAAACAGCAATTATGAAACTTGAGTAAGGTTTGATTATTTAAGGACGACTCAAGTAGAAGTTATTTACAGGAGATTTGAAAAAGACCATGTTATAGCAAACTGGGGAGCAGCCTTGCGGAATTGTATTCCAGAGACGGACAATTCTAGGTAAAAAAAATTCTGATCATGAAATTTTAGTTTAGATAGAAAGTATAGAAATTGCTGATCGTGGTTATACCTAGTTGAGTTTTGCCTCAATTGTATTACAGAGAGGGACCATAGAGTTAAGCTCAATCGAGCACCTGCCAGGAAAATAACGATAGAGCTAAGAAAGGCTCACAAAATTTATTCAATGAGAAAACCTTTTTTCTAACCATATAAATTTCGTATGGTCTCCAAAACTGTGATTTCTGTCATAGCACTGAATGGTTGCATCTCTCTTTGTCTTACCAACATGAAATGCGATCGGATGAACTTAATGGAGTTGGCCCCAGGGTTATTTTTGACAGTTGTCATAGGTAGACGAATATATATTCGATATTAGCTCATCTCGTACAATTACTTTGTACTTGCAATTACAAATTACAATTATTTTTCGGAGATATTTATTCGATTCACAAGCGGGTCGACCCTAAGCACGAATACCTTTACGCTATATAAGCTCTCATCTCTTGAATTTTAAAAACCCACCCTATCTAATCACCTAAATCCTTTTTATCTTCGCAATTATGTCACATGATCAAAACCAATTCGAGGCTATATGAACTCCGCTGTCAACTTGTATCCGCTGTTGAGCTCCTTCCTTATGTTTATGGGCAACATCATACCTATTGTACACATTATTGTGAAAGAGAAGTCTCGTATAAAATGTCTCTGTGTGTTCTTTATTCGATATTCCGTTACATGATCAAAACTAACCAATCAAACATCCGCCTTCAAGTTAAGCGATACAGAAATTCTACTCACCAATCCTCTATGTTTATTCACCAAGAAGATGTCCCTGTTAACTTAATATGTCGCATTCCTATCACACATTTTAAAAAAAATTACAAATCAATAAATTTGTTAATTTTTTTTTTTTTTTTTACTTTCTCTTCTGTATTAAGAGCCTGGGGCACTGGGTTTTCTTTTAGGCAATGGAGGAATAACAGCGCGTAATGTCGATATTGAAACGAAGTTTTGTATTCATTTTGTGATTTGATGGAGATTTGAACGCACTTTGGAGAATTGCACATTTTGGTGTGATCCTTAATGAAGTTAAAGCTAACGACGCTGAACCAGTGCCAATGTCGTCTTGGAATAGGCGTTTCCTCTTCCCTCTCCTCTCACATTGCTCGAGAAAGTGAAAATACGAAAATATAAATAAAATAAAATGAACAGTTTTTCAGGCGATTCCATTAATGAATTCCAGGGAGGGGTGTCAGGGTTTATTATAGTTAAGTGGGTGTGTCCGTTAAAATGAAAGAAAAGATTTAACAACAAAAATGGTTATATCAAAGAACATTAAAATGAAAATGTCTCTTTAGTTTCGACCTTTCACGTTTTCTTCTCTCTTCCTTTGAATTATTTAAGAAAAAGAAAGCGGCGGGAAAAATCAATAAAGAACGTTAATGTTAAAAATCAAGTAAAGTTAAAAATATTAAAAATCAAAAGATATGAATTTAGATTTGAAATAAAATAAATTTGAAGAATGGAATTAAAGGAATTTTAATGGAATAAAATAGAGTATTATGTAGATTTATAAAATAATTAAATTCTTGATTCCGCCCATATTTTTTTCAAATACGTAAAATGATGTAACACGAAATGTATGACGTCATTTTGTTAAAAAAAGTTTTTCTTTTTTCAAGTATTCTAATGTTTTCACTTTTTTTATATTTAAAATAACGTATTTCTACTTTTTTACACAAAAGAAACTTTTTTTTTAATTTCTGCTTTCTCTTTCGATTGAAATCTCCGGATGTCCATTTTCGTTTTCAGAATTTAACTCTTTTTAAAAATATTCTGTCGATTTTCTTTTGAAGAAATTTCAGCGTCATACGGGTTATTTTTTATTCGATTCTTTTATATTTAAGCTTAAAAAATGTTTTGCTACTTTATTTAAAAGCAACATTTTTTTTTCATTTTCAATTTTACGGTGTTACTTGATGGAGTAATCACTTTTGTTGTTTTGGCATCGAAATAAATAAATGCGATTTTTCCATCCTATCCTAACTTTCTGCACATTAAAACGGGTTAGGTATTTTTACTTTACACATACAAAACATTTTTTTTTTTCAGTAAATAATATGTAATAAACTATACAGATCCACAATTCTATGGTACAGTCTTAATTTGTATATTTATTTTATGCGCAGCTTAGAATCAATAATCTGTAAAATACAGTTGTAATTTTTCATTGTGATGTTTTCTTAAATATATGCCCAATATTTACGCCGAGACTAAAAAGTTGGATGATGCATCGAAACTGTGAACAACTACTACACTTTAAGCTTAGTCACAATCCCTGAGAACAAACAAATTTTATGGTGAGGTGTTTTTAAATAAATGAAAAAAAAATCAACCTATTATGGTATTATTTATCAATGAAAGTGGATGATGTGGTATAGGTTCTGTTTTCATAATACGGTCCTCAAAAGAAGTACCTGCTATGTTGTTATACATGATTAATCCTCTCAGGTATTGCATCCTCCTTTTAGAAGACGATGGTATATATAAGTAATCTTGTCTGTGTGTTGATTATGACCGGTCTCTAACAAACTACTCTAACAAAATTTGATCTACACACTTGGAACTTTATATATAAAGTATTCGAACTTGCGGGCAAAACTTGATTTGGTTTTTAATCATTGAAAGAATGCTCAGAAATCATGATTGAAAATTTAGTACTTGGTGAACGTAATTAAACAAAACTGGTATTTTTACGCATGCGCAAATATTAATTTCTTTTAACACCATTGCATTTGGAGATTTAATATGCGTACGGATTTAGCTCAGATGGTAGCGAATATATATATATATATATATATATATATATATATATACACTAGCAAACATACCTGCACTTTGCAGGTACCCTAGCACACAGCAAATCGCGACCTGAACTTTGGACCTTGAAAAATAGTGTGCACTGTCCATAGGTCTGAGACCATCATTGTGCCAGGTTTGGTCATGATCGGTTCAGTAGGGTGGGATGTAAGAGGGTATATATAAAAGGCTATGACTTTTATATTTGACCGTACCCCCCCCCCCAAAAAAAAAGAAAATATATAGTGTGCGGCTCCCCGCAATTAGGGACCATAACATGCAAGGTTTGGTCATGAGCGGATCATTGATGTGGGCTGGAGTAGAGTTGTACACGCAGACATACAAAAGTACACATACGAACGCTACTATTACACACACACACACACACACACACATATACATATATGATCGTGGGAGAGAATATATATATATATATATATATATATATATATATATATATATATATATTCTCTCCCACGATCATATATGATATGTGTATATATATATATATATATATATATATATATATATATATATATATATATATATATATATGATAGTGAGAGAGAAAGAGAAAATCAGAACATTCCATCCGATGTTCTTAACAATGTCAGACATTCGGGAAATCTTTGAAATTTATTGTTTAAAAATTAAAAGTCCTTCATTTCCGTTTTATGAAGTTCATCACGTTTTTGTTTTAAATTGTTTCGGTTTTTTTAAAGTAATTTCCGCTTAATATGGGTTCCTCTTCATTATTCCATTCCATAACATTTGTTTATTTGATTTTTGATGTTTTTACTTTAATGAGGATACGGTTTGTTGTTTTATCATAAAAAACTAATAAAAACTCATCCACGTATCTTAACTTCATTTTCTCGACAACAGACTCAGATAAGTGTACAATAATTATAAAAGTGATTTACAAGTGTATAGAATTCACAGTTTTTTTTTCATAATAATTTAAAATTTATATCACAAAATGGTAAATTGTAAATCACAGCTTTAAAGATGATTGTACATTTATTTTAGCCGCGTTCTTTACACTGTAAAAAAATATATATTATTTTTGCACACGAGACGCTTCACCAGTTTGAAGAAGTTTAAATATAATTTAAACTTAAGTACATAAAAGCATCAACATTTTAAACAAACAATATACTATACCTCCTGAAGACGACTGTTGAAAACTCAGTTAGAAGTACTTGTAAAATACAACAAAAACCAAGAAAAACAACCCCCCCTCCAAAAAAAAAAAAACAGATGGACCAAGACATATATGGAACTGTCTATCACGGATTAAACTGAGAAATAAGAACGACAATTCCAGAAGATGAAAACTTACAAAAAACAAACAAACAAAAAAATTAAGCAAAACACTTGATGCTATTCAAAAACACTAGTCTAAATAAATATGCATACATGCACACACACACACACTCGCACACACACACACACACACACACACACATATATATATATATATATATGCATATATATACATATAGTATGTTATAAAATGTATATGGCGATTAAGCTACACTGAATATTCCGCGTTTCATCCACTCTAGGATTATTCAGGCTTATGCGCGAATTCTGTGGTTGTTTGCCGTTTTTATATGCGCATCTATAAATATAAAATATACATAAATGATATAAATATATATACAATTATATGCATATATATACGTATGCATGCATATATATATATATATATATAACGGTAAACAAACATATATATACATATATATATATAAACATATATACGTAAATATATACAGACACACACACATATGTATATATACATATAAATATATATATATATATATATACATATATATGCATACATATACATAAATATATAAATATATATACAGATATATAATATGTATACATATATATATACCTAAAAATATATACATATATATATACATATATACGTACGTATACATATATATATATATATATATATATATATATATATATATATATATACATAAATATATATACATACACACACATATATATGTATAGAAATGTATACTTACATATATATTATCATTTATACATATATACATATACTAATATGTA
>NC_136497.1:47410600-47523100 GCF_053919585.1 Euprymna scolopes | reverse complement strand
TAACTCGATCAAAAAAAAAAAAAAAAAAAGATCGAGACGATGTCCGTTTGCGAATCTGAGCTATGACGATCGTAGAAGTATGCGAAAACTTATCGCGGAATCCAACCAACACAAGAATCCCGACACAAAAACTCTTTGGCGGACATACACAAACGCTCGTGGTCATTTTGCCTTTTATATATTAGACTAGCCTGAGTGCACGGCGTTGCCCGGATGTTTGGAAGCGTGTGCTGAGCAAAATAAAAAAAGTTGTAGTCGGCAGCTAGGCTCGAACCAGTACCACGAAGGAGCAAAAGAACCGGAAAAAGTGACGATTTGAACGTTGCGTCCATCGCCAAAACGGAAGTGGCGAAGGTTTAAATCAATGTTAGTCAAATGAAAAGAGGGGATGATTTTCGAAAATATGGACGAAAAATCGACTTCCCTCTAGAAAAGTGCCAAGTTGAGGGTTAAGCAATTAATGTTTTTAGCCAATTGTTCGATATTTATGGTCCGAAAGATTGTGCTTTAAAACGATTCTGAATTCGTGAAAATCCGTCGCCTCTGTCAAAAGTTTTAGGCAAACATACAAACGTACATACATGCATACATTTAAACAGACATGTGAGATTTATCTTATAGAAGATTATAGAATCAATACTGTATTGATACTCATCCAATATACTGTAATGATTTGAAAAGTTCTAAGTCTAAATCATGTAAAATATTTGCATGAATATAATTACACTCAATAATTTATTTATAATGATCATTCCATTAGAAAACCGAAAAAATAATAGGACATACATTAAAATGAATGTTAAACTAATATGCAAATTAGCTGGATTCTTTTCAGATGAATGCAATTCCACGATCCATACATAACAAAGATGTATTTCTTTTTAAATAAATAGAAAAAGGGGGGCTAATAATATAAATATCAATGCACAAAAACCCCTACATTTATGGGAGTGTATATATATATATATATATATATATATATATATATATATATATATATATATATTGTGGGACGGTACCCATGTAGAAGATATGCATGAATAGACTGATTCTCAGGGTGTATGTTCTTCGAAGTGTGTAATCCTGATGTTAAGTACTACTACCGTTGTTCTCTTTATTACACATTGCTCTTAATACTGATACCGTTTTAGCAAACCCATATCCCTGTCAATGACTTCCCCACTTCTCCTTTCAGTGCCACTGTAACTTGGAGACAATGCACAAAGGGGATATTACAATTTGGCGACGAAGAACTCAAATTCAGAAAGGACGATCGTCAACAAAATCCTTGTCGATTAAAAAGGATAAATTGATATAAGTTTTTAAACACCGCAGAAGAATAAACTGTCCTCTCACCTGTGGTTGGAAGATTTCCTTTTAAATGTAAGGGAATAAATCGGTAAGCAAGTTGTCTTTAATCAAATAGTTTTTACCCTCCCATGAATAAAACGTAAACTATGTTATATGAATAAAATTAAACTGTAATTAGTAATATTACAGCGTTTTTTTCTCGGGTAAGACAATTCAACCGTTGAAAGAAGTCTATATGTTGGACGAATTCGAAACAATTATCATGCGAATATTACAACAGCAACAACATTAACTATAAAACAAGAACCCCCTCGAGACCGTTTAGCCGATATGAAGAATTGCACTGGGGAAAAAATCTGCCATTTTCGGAATAAAATTTATAGCAAACTGGATCAATTTATCAACCAAAAATTTTAATCAGAAGATATGTTGGCTGAAAGTACAAGAAACAAAAACATACCATATGAAATCCTATTGAACTCAAACTTTTTATGAAAAACAACCAAAGACTTTTCAAATGAATTGCAAACAGAAAATCAAGGAAGACATGAAAACGAATAACTCATATAATTCAGGAATACGTCGAGAAATTAATTACAATTAAAAAGTGAACAGAAAATTAAACCGTCACAAAGTTGCATGAAAAAAAAGGAAGTTATGTTCACACGCAAACAAAGAGATATGAAGCGTTAAGGACAAAGCAAAAAAAAACAAAAAAAAAACAACAAAAACAAACTAATCAGTGCCGCAAGTATGAGTCATAAATACGAAGATGATCCGACTATACTTCAAACATTACGGTTTCGTTTTATAAAAGTAGAAATACCAGATTAACTGGACTTGAGCAATGGAATGGAAATATCATTCAGATACCAATTAATGATATTACGGAAGAAATGCAGACCTAAAAACAAATTGAAACCAATTGACAATACCGGATATATTAAACAGGATATAAGACAATCATAAACATGACCAAAACCAATTAAAATAACGTAACTTTGATCATACTTGGGAAAAATTAGCCGTATAGGAAAAGCCAGTTAACGCCAATTTTGAAGGGTATAACCATGAACAACTCAAAGTGAAATTGGAGAGGTGTACTTATTTTTATGATACACTGCATATGTATTACTTTTGGAACAATTCTCATAAGAATCATTCTTATTTTATATAAGGAACTTTGTGTGTGTGAGAGAGCGAGAGGGAAGAAATTCGGTCCCAATGTACTTCTAAACGGCTTGGCTGATTTCCTATAAATTTCTCACAAAGATAATTTATGTGCCTGGCAGTGTTCTTAGATAGGTTTATTATATTACATTCATAAAAAAGAAAAAAAAAACAAATAAAGGGAAATAGATTTATGAATCAATGTTTAACATATTCTATCAATTATTGTTATTATTATTATTATTATTATTATTATTATTATTATTATGATGATGATGATGATGATGATGATGATGATGATGATGATGATGATGTAAGGCATCAAAATTATAGTTCATCGTATCTTGGTCAGTTCACGTTGGCCTATCACTGCAGTCACAGAGGATGTCTTCTATTGTCCGTCTGGGATTTCCACAACGAAACTAGTGAGATTACTGGCTACATTTTCAACTTTCCTTAAGAGATCCGTTCCAGGTGGGAGATATTTGGGGGATTCTTGAATTATTTCCTTAAAGTAGTCATTCCAATCATTCCTTCTATCAATGCCGTAGTTCTATGACTGTAAATGGTTAAAACTCTCTTTTGCGATAAAACTGTTTGTTGATCCCAGATGGCCTTTTTATTTTCCATGGGCGAATCTGTCTTTTATCGGCTTTATGTTTATGTTTTTCGATGCTTACATGACTTTATATATGAAAAGGTGACATGCCAGCCAATATGTACACCGTTCGTTGTGAGGTAGGTGTTAATGTCCCATTTATGCAGCACGAGTTATTGTTGGAGACGCCCCTCCATGGGATTGATGGACTATCATGACGTCACTTCCTCTAGTGGTGTCACTTCCGGTATTGAGACCGATGCCCGGCAGTCTGAGATTGGCACGCGACCAAGCTGGACGTGTGCAAATGTTCTACCGTTGAGTAATGGATTTGCTCAGCTCACTTTGCCTGTAATTTATGCGAAAACATGTTTCCTAAAAATCCTGTGTTCCTTTCGTTTATTACCATTTAACCTCATAACAGTTATCTTGTACTGGTTCGATTGATTTGGCATCCATTAATGAGGATAAATTAGCGGGACCTGTGGAAATTCCAGGGAGGACTTACTCATATGTAATATATTGATGTTAGCATTCTGTAGATGTTCAACGTAAATGCAGACGATCTGATATTATTGTAGCTTTTATTGTTAAAACTGCAAAAGTATTTATCTAAGCTAGTACGAACGCTCGGAAAAGCCCGATCGTAAATTATGCTTAAATATGATATTTTAATTCTTGCAGATTCCGTATATATGATTATAGGGTTAATGTTCTATCGATTTGTATATATCATGAAGTTGCGATTTCATATATATATATATATATATATATATATATATATATATATATCCATATGACTTGGGTGTATTAGCTTTAATTGAAACCGAAATAAAAACTTATATATATATATATATATATATATATATATATATATATATATATATATATATATATATATATATAAGCCTTATGAATCCGCGCGTAGATGAAATGTGGAATATTCTGTGTAACTTAATTGCCACATATATTCTATAACTTACTATATATATATATGTGTGTGTGTATATATATGTATGTATATATATATGTATATATATATATATACATATATAATTTGAGTTCCTTCAGCCATAATCGAAACTGAAACCAAGACTTATGAAGAATTCTTATTAAACCTATTTATAAAAAAAGAAATTACTGGAGTGTCGTCAGCTATAGTCGAAATCGAAACCGAAACCAAAACTTATGAAGAATTCTTGATAATATTATGTGACAAGAAATTGGAGTACATAATAATTAAACGACTGGACGTAAGCATGACAGAAAATAAAAGCACACGCTATTGTATTTATTTAGAGATGATTGATCCTATCAGAAATACACCTTTTCGCTCATTTTCTCACTTCCTTTCTTTCATTCCTTCTTTCTTTCCCTTTTTTTTTCCTTATGACTTTCATTAACATTTGTTGACTGAAAATGTGACCGGTTCTGTTCTTTTTTCGCTGCCCGTCTATATGAATGACCATATTATTCAAGGGAAGACTTCAAATCTGCAAGATATCAGATCAAATTACTTGCTGATCTAAATATAAGCTTATTAAATTCGTCTGTTTAATAAAATCATATGAAATAATAAGAATAAAATCTGAATTTACATTCAATAATTATATTATGTCGAATATTAAATTATATATTTATTGAATAGAACCTTTTTCCTTGAGCAAACTTTAAACATGAGACATAAAATTAAAAGAGATCTTTTGAGAGTCCACATAAGACAATTCATATGGAATTATATAGAGCAAGACGGATAAATCTTTCTTAAGTCGATACGTATGTTGATATTAAAATATTTACTTAAAAATGCATGTAGATAAGGTAGCGTGCTTTCTGTCAGTAACGTCCGGCAATTGGCGATATCTGCAGAACGAAAACTTTACGAAAACGTTACCATATTTAAAACGCTGACCGTAACAACAAAAATGCAAAAACATATTTTAACAAAGAAAGAAAATACACATTTTAATGCTAACCTCTTAAGAAGGAAAGGAATAAAAACCAATCAATTTATGGTAACTTTCAAGAATGAATATTTATTTAAATGATTTCTTTACGATAATACAGAAAATATATAACAGCTCGTGTTGGAATGCGGTCGCGTTTTGTAACGGAATACAACGACACGTAATAACTGTACACAATGTATTTATTAATTCTAATCACACAACGTTCTCAGATTGTATTGTTAACTGATCTGACATCGGCGTTATATCTAAGTGTTCAGGAAGTGTTCATTTAGAGATGGACTGACGAGTATTACGTTAAATGATTCCATATCGATAGATGATGACTAAATTGAAAAATCAGAGAGTTTTGGGGGAGCTTGCAATAGACAGTTGTTGAAAAACATGTCTTAAAATCGACAAATTGTAGAGAATGACATGCACCATCACAAGCCCGTTATTATATCTATCTTGTATCTGTTTATATTTCAGGTATACAATTCCCTCTCACGTGTATAATTAACGTATTTCCTCTCATAAAATTTCCAAGTCCGAATATATATTTCCATTCTTCTGTCTATAATACAATGAAGAACATATATGGTCAACACATTTATTCCGACATCGGGCCCGAATCACAAACAATTAACACGAAATAAAGAAGTGAGGACGAAAACATATTTAGAAGCAGAAATGACACGAACACGAAAAACAGAAACGATGCAGAAACAGCACATCAAAGAGAAAAAAAAATGTGAGGTACGCATTTTTATTACGAATGAAATAAGAAAAAAAAAAGATTGCATTAAAATAAACGACATGTTTGCTCCAGACTTATTTTTTTTACATAGTCAACACCACTCTCAAAGCATTTTTACCAACGATAAACGATGGCTGTGCATAGGCGTTCGGATCTTACATTGTCATACGAGGGTCGTTTCAGAAGTAAAACCTTTTAATTTTACCTACAAAATTGGAAAAATTGCGAAGAGGGAAGTTATGCCATTAAAGCAAATGATTTTTCTTGCTCAAGAATGTATCCGTGTACATAGTCACCACCATTCTCAATGCATTTTCCCAAGAATTCAACGACACATCTCTACATCTGACGTACGTCCTTAACAGCGGTTGCTTTCTTAAAGTCGCACACTGTCAGTATCTGCAAAAGCGACATAAAATTAAAAATCATAAATGCTTAAGTTCAGTCATCATAACAATGTAATTTGCGATTCGGTCTGATCCATCCGGGCGAAAAAAACTTCATTCCGGGTTTAAAGAATGATATATTCATATAATGTTTTAAATTATTATGGCTAAGATGTTTAGCAACACGTATTGAGAACCTGCGTATTCCACGGAAACACTTTTACGTGGAATGGTGACACATTTCCCGTGGTACCTTACGTAAACACCAGATATATTTTTAGAAATATATCGGGTAAACCAATGATAATAATAAAATTAACTGTTTCAGTAAAATTGAATAGAATATTATTGTGTCATATTACTTTCTTTCATATTTTAAAATACGTAACCAGTTTAAAAATCATTTAGACATACGTGAGATTCGAATAGGAAGTGTAAATTGCTGATTCTCATTTAACTAATGAAATGATTTTATTTGTGTGCTAACGGGTAATTTTCGAATGCACTTTGTGTAATGTTTCGGTCAGATTGTCCTTCGACCGTCCTGAGGCATGTTGGTTGTTGTTTGAAAAAGAAAAAAGAAAAGTTATTTGCTCCGTAGGTATTTTCATATTTTGTATTTTCTAGTTATTGTTTCGATATTTAAAAAAATAACAATAAAACAATAAGCATATAATAGAGACTAACTCACAGCATACGAAAATATCTAAAGAGCCGGTAACTTTTATCTTCTCTTAGACGTTCAGTTTGAAATGTTCGCTAGAAATGACGTCACGTAAAAATATGAGACTGTAACAAATTCAAACTTTTATTATAATAGACAGATCTGATACATTTGGTTATTTCATGTAAATATGTTTACGTTTCTACTAGATGTGATCAGTGTGGGCTTGGGTGGTGTAGCCGTCTACACTGTCTGTTCTCAACGTAGTTGAAATTAATCACAAAATGTGTGTAATAATGAAAACACTTCATATGAGAACCTGGAAAGCAGCTTAAGTGCATTAATACCCCAAACTCCGCTTCGATCTCCTTTCGTCTTCTCTTCATCATATGCCCACCCACCTCTCCACCGTTCACTATTTTTAAGCAGTGGATAATTAGATTAAAAAGTTCTCTTTTGGCCCACTCCAAATGGTATTAAGATGGTATCTTTGAGATTTTAATTTGCCTCTCCAACCCCGATGCTCAGACATGACGCTCACGTCAATTTGACGACCTGTCTCTCTCCATACCTCTGAGGTTCGGTTGACCTTTTCAGTGACCTTGGCATGGAGATAGCTTGACTGGCAGGTCGAGTGTCATCCCGGTCTCGTAAAATGCGGGACGCCGACAAGGATGCGAGATGGCAATAGGCAGTAGAATTATAGGGAATAGAATATGCCCGGGGGGTGACAGGCAAACTGAAGCAGTTTCAGACATGTGATTTTTCTCTCGCTCTTAAATTTTCAAGGATATTTCTGCTTATTTTCAGTATTGGAACTGTTCCAATATACATCCAATACTGCGAGGGCAGAGTTAGAGACAATATAGATTTTGATGGGGTGAACGTCCAACTCTTCAAAATGGGTATTCTAGATTTGGAAATATATAAAAATTTCTATAAAATTATAGAAAAAATATCTTCTAAGCTGATCTAGAACCGAAAACGAGAATTATAATATCAGTTGTAATATCAGAACAGATACTACACGTCAACTCTAGCTAAAGGCCCAAAGTCATTTTTAACTGAAATTAAAATTAAAAACCTAGAATCAAGTATCATGATGCATAAGAAGCTAGTCGCTATTTACTTACCTCCCCACGAGGACACAGTAAGACATACAGTCATTTTGTAATGTGAAAGAAAAAGCAGCACCCCACAAATGAACACTGATTTTAAACAAAAATTTAAATTACTTCTTAATTGAGCGAAGCGGGAAAATGCGAAATGTGACATCAGAACAAAAACGACTCTTTGCTCCGACAGTTTACCTATGTTAGCTACGATGAATCAATAACACGGACTGCAAGAGAATAGCAGTTTTTATTAAGCACATCGGATAATTTGAGGAACCCAAGTAAACTATGTTCCCACTCTTGAACCCGACGTACATGGAAACTAATAAATTATGCATCCAGAAAACATATTGTTCTGTGTGAGATAATTGGCACTCTAAGTTTTTAAATAAAATAAAAGTAAAAATAAATAACTGTCATTTTTTTTTTTAATTTGTTCGAGTCGTGAAGAATTAAACGCATTATGAAAAGTTGGTTCACGAATAACTTTTTTTTTTTTGCATGTTCATCCCAAACAAGACAAATTACCATTTTAGAGTAGAGGGTTACTATCTGAGACATAATTTACAGGGATACTACATTGGAAGTTGAGCAGGAAGATGTCTGCTTACATTACACTTGAACTTCTGCATGTCAGTACAGTCATGGAAGCAAATACCCGGAAGAGAATTTCAAAGTCTAGCGGTTCTAGGGAAGAAACTATTAGAATAGAATGCTTTTTACATCTGAGGATCTCTACTGTGAAGGGTGGGATTTTGCTACTTGAGGGTTTTGTCGAGGGTATTTACGTCGAGAGAGTACAAGGACTTGTAGTTCTACGGAGCATCTATAATAAAAAATACTTGACAAACAGGCAGAGGGATGCAACATTTCGTCGAGGGGACAGAGGTTGATAATTTGTTTCCACTCCGGGATTTTAGTTGGTGTATCTTTTGAACCACGTCCGTGTAACCAAGAAAAGAAAATATTGCTAGAATTCTTCAAAAGTAAATAAGCATTTATTTTGTTTGCATACACTTAATATTGAATGAGCAAAATTAAATCAGACTTTTAATTTTTGTCATGGTATATAAAGAGTGCTAAATATTCTGTTCCAGAAATTAAATGTACTCCTCCCAGGACGTATATTATTCTTGTACATAATAACCCTATCCTACCATTATTATTCATAAGTTAAATTAAAAGATAAGTTAGATAGAACTTTATTAAATTATCAGATATATAATGACGAAAGTAAGGGAAAAAAAGTATAAAAATTTGAATTGGGTGCCATCAGATAGAATCAAAATCAAAAGATATAGCGTTCTAGCCTCAATAGTTAAGTTTCAAAAGTCTGTTAGAAATGACGCCATGGCGTTAAAATGTGAAACGCCGACTAATACAAATTTTTAGTAAAATAATAGTATATATATATATATATATATATATATATATATATATATATATATATATATATATATATATATATATTATTTGTTTTTGTTAGCGATAATTTCTTGAATGAATACAGTTAATTATACGAAAGCGCATGTTGAAATAATTTTCCCTTTGACCAAGTTGGTACCCTATATATATATATATATATATATATATATATATATATATATATATATATATATATATATATATATATATGTATGTATGTATGGCGGGAGTATATATATATGTATGGCAGGAGTACAGAGTCATCTGAGATGTAATGGACAACAAGATTGGGAGAACTCAATGTGACGGCGATCATCTGGAAAGATGCAGAAATCATATATATATATATATATATATATATATATATATATATATATAATGTACGGTGTGGTTAAATTAGTGTGTATTTTAATATTATTATGTAAGTTTATATATAATTCTCTCACTGTCTCTCTTCCTCTATCTATCTATCTGTCTATATATATATATATATATACATACATATATGTATATATATATATATATATATATATATATATATATATATATATATATATATATATATACTAGCAAAAGTACCCGTCGTTGACTGGGTTAAAAAACAGCCTACATAAAATGCACCCTGATTTATGAAAGTATGATAGGTTATAAAAAGGAAGGCTTGTAAATTTGGGTTGAATTTGGGGGTATCAAAACCAAAGCAAAATATGATGAAAGTAAAAATAAAATAGATAAAACCCATGATTTTTTATACCATATCTGTTCACACTGAAACACTTATCACAATATTCTGTGGATCTATATAAAAAAAAAAAAACTTTGTTAAAATGTTACATATTTCCATTATATGGAGGTTAGGCGCGAACGAACACCCCATAATTTTATTATACCATATTTCTTCAAACTGAAACATAATTATCAAAGTATACTTACGCAGATAGATAGGAAAAGTCTTTATTAAAGTTTGTGCCTATTTCCATTCTATGGAGGCCAGTCGCGAACGCAGACCCCGCAATTTTATTATACCATCCCTATTAAAGTTAAAACATACTAATCAACGTATTCTTATGGACATCTATATTAAAAACACTTGTAAACATGTTTTTAATTTTTTATTTCCATACTTTGTGGACCAGGCGCGAACGCATACCCCACAATTTTAATGAACCATCGTTCTGCCAGATCGAACATACCAATTCCTGTGTCTCGATACATCTTCTATCATTATATGTAATCAGTTTTTAAAATAGTCAACCATATAGGAGCCTATTTGTGACCAGACACACACACATACATTCAGCTTTATATTATATATATATATATATATATATATATATATATATATATATATATATATACATATATATATATATATATATATATACATATATATATATATATATGTATATATATATATATGTATATATATATATGTGTGTGATAATTTATGTATATATATGCTTAATTTATTTATTTTCTATTGTTTTTGATAATTGAAAGATTATTTTGTATCGCTATCCTAGAGTAAAGTTTAACTTGTGTACACAGTTGTTCACTATTTCTTTCCTTGAGTTTGATAGATGTTGGAGTTCTTTAAAGTATAGGATAGCAAATTTTTCATGAAGGCACAATCTACAAGGCCTGTGTCGGTCTCTACATGTCTTTGCTTTTCTTACTATTTTCCATTCGACTACCGGCGAACGTCCGCTTTCTATGAGTTCCCAGTATATATTTGCTAGTGTTGTTTTCATTCGGTGTTTTTTAAATTTATTTTGGAACGTCTTTTGTGGTCATTATATCGGGTTTTGAAATCTAATGATATCATACCTACGTAATATTTCTTGTTATTCGGGGTTTCCTTCGTAAATATTGTGGCCTGGTAAACTATACTTTTGGTTAGACATTTATTTTGAAGTGGGCAAAGTGTGCGAGGTCTACAGTTGCATTTATCTTGTTCATTATAAGTACTTTTTTTTATTTCTAGTATGGCTGTCGTTGTCCGGAGTTGGTTTATTATTATTATTATTATTATTATTATTATTATTATTATTATTATTATTATTATTATTATTATTATTAATATTATTATTTCTACTAGTTAATTATGTGTTTGTTTTATTTTTGTCATGATGTCCACTTTTCATTATTCATTTTGTTGTTGTTTTCATTGCTTTTATTTTATATTTTGTTATTATGTGCTTTAATTATCATGTCTAAATTTTTGCAGCGGCTGTATGATAACGTTAGTTTTTTTTATCGAACATTTTGTGTATGGGATGTCTTACGTGGAAGTTCTTTTCGATCACATCAAGACACTTTTTGCAAAGTTTTGTTTTGTTGCTTATATTTGTTATCAATATTTTTATCGACTATTTTTAGGACTGTTTCATAGATATTGATTGACCTGCTAAATACATTTTCGTCGCTTGAGTTATTGGTGAGTCTACTTACGATCGAGTTAGAAATCTGTTTTATAATTGATGGTAAGTGATTGGCCTTAGTGTTTACGTATATTGGATTAGCGTTATCTTTAAAGTAGGGTCCATATATGTTTTTATCTGAATTTAACGTGATACCCAGGAAGTTTGTTATTTTATGTTAGCTAGTACGTCTAATTTAAGACCTAATTTTTTCATTACCTTGTATGTGATTTTCTTAAAGTTGTCTCCCTTGACTTTGTTGGAGTCTTTCATTATAGCTAGTCCATCACCTCTATATAGCCAGATATCAGTAATATCGAATATGCTTGTGATGGTATATAGAATGAATAATCCCACAGGATCTGATGCCTCTGCAGAATCCAGAGCACCAATCGCTAAATCAAAAGAATTTGCCATTTTAGTTTTTATCCATTGGTTATTGTTATTTACTAGAACCGATTTCCTTCATATTTTAATAATGTAGATTTCTTCTGCGGATATATTAGTGCATGCCTTGGCAAACTCCCGGCCAATGTTTAAAAGTTCTTCGGATATCGAGTGATAGAAGTCTAGAATGTCGAACTGTATAAACGTACATTTATTTTAGTTTTCTATATTTTTTAAACCAAGTGGGTATATCTAGCGAGTGCTGGGATTATTATTGAAGTCACATTTGTGGTCTTTGAGCAAAATCTATGCCTCTCTAGGTTTCAATTTGCCGCATTCATCGCTAATTTTTTAATTTATCTGTGATTTGGTTATTTTCAGTATATATTATATCTATGTAGTCGCATTCATTTGTATCTAGTTTTTTGTTGTTTTTTTTTGTGACTACATAAACTTAAGACTATGATAAATACCCTATACACCTTTCTACATAACACTTTATATAATACGCTCCTCCTTCATTTAGAATTCGTACCCCCAACACAATCTATAATTTTAATTGATCTATTTCGTTCCTAGTGAATCCTACGCTAGACGCCGCATCCCCTTCATGTTACGTAGCATCTTCTCTATTTTTCTGATGAAAAGCATTAGCTTCGAAATGCCTGGCATAAAAAGTCCCTTCTATCCCCCGACTAATAGTTTTTATTCCCTTATTGAATAAATGAACCAATCTATATTAACGGATATATAGACTTTGTGATTTCATTTCCCATTCCTATTGTTGTTCTCCTAAATATATATATATATATATATATATATATATATATATATATATATATATACATATCTTTTAAATATAAATATATAATTATATATAAATGTATATATAAATATATATAAATACATATATATAAATACACACATATATATAAATATGTATATAAATATATACATATATATAAATATATATATAAATATATATGTAAATATATATAAATATATATATATAAATATATATATATATAAATATATGTAAATATATATATAAATGCATATATAAATATATATATAAATATATATATAAATATATATATGAATATATATATAAATATATATATATAAATATATGTATAAACATATATAAAAACATACATATATACATACATATATATACATATATATATATATATATATATATATATATATTAGATACTTTTTTACTTATAGAAAAATGCTTAGCCAGATATATGCATAAATGTTTCATCTATCATGTCTTTAGAAATTTGACATCATCCTGCAAGATATTACAACGAACAAGCATTTTAAAAGGTAATTGTTTTATTACAAAACCTATTCTGTCATTTTTAGGTAAAAAGCGGTAAATAAAGAAAAGAGACAGTAAGAGAGAAAGAGAGTGAGAGAGGGTCGTTTACCTTTCAATCTATCTAACTTTAATTTTACATTAGTTTACTTTAAAAAAAAATCAAAAGATTGGAATATTTGTGTCATAAGACTCACTGTTTAAAATTCTGGTTCATTGTGAGATCTCGTCGGACGACGTTTAATTTGTAAAGTAATTGGAACTTAAACAGATATGCATATATATGAATCTAATAATTTTGTTTAACTTACTAAGAATGCTCTACTTATAATTTAGACATTTTTTGATAAACACTGGAGTTTCATCGGGTTTACATCTAGAAAACTGCAGCACTGATACGATCATATATATATATATATATATATATATATATATATATATATATATATATATATATATATATATATATACGTGTGTGTGTGTGTGTGTGCGTGAGCATGAAAGAGACGAATAAAATGCTTGAAGACAGGGAATATCAAGTATACAAAAAGAAGTAAACTATTAAAGGTGTTACGATTTCTTGTTTTTCATTGTTTTTCTGTCATATTCATATTTAAATATAAATAAGCATTAATCTATCTATCTCTCTCTCTCTCTATATATATATATATATCTGTGTGTGTGTGTGTGTGTGTGTGTGTGTGTGTGTGCGCGGGAGAAAGATAGATTAGAGAAAGTGTTCACACCAGCCAGAGTTGAATTCCGGGGCGAAACATTTAAATGTCGGCTAAAGGTGAGAGAAGAGCGCCGTGAATTCCGCCATTCTCCTCCTCTTGATTTTCGCGCCCGTTACATTTTTTTTTTCTGTTTTGTCAACGTTCTCCTCATCATTTTCCGGCTTGATGGTGACACTACCCAAAACAATTCCAAACAAAATTACACCCTTAATACCTGTCCTTGTGCAAGTGTTTTCGAAATAACACACACACACACACACACACACACACACAACACACAAACACACACACAAACACACACACAAACAAACAAACAAACAAACAAACACACACGTGTCACATATTTTATTGAGTTTGCCCTTTTTTAATTTGCTTTGTTTGTTCTGAAGCTAAATATCGATTGACACTTAGAGCAAAGAATAAATAAAATAATCCTTTCTCGTATTTGATACAATAATTACTTTACGAATTTATTTTTTATTTCCTTTAATAATATTTCAATTAAAACTATCAGAAAACCTGGCTTAACATTATAACATAGATCGTAAGAAAACGTTTTATAATTTATTACACAAATCTATTTCCCAATAATGCGAAGATTTTTCTTGTTATATATATAAATATATATATATATAAATATATATATATATAAATATATATATAAGTATATATATAAATATATATATATATATATATATAAATATACACGATCTGAAAATCACCCCTTCTCAGATGCATGCTATGATAAAGTCTTGACACTTAAAAGCATGTGGACCTGATCTCATCCCAGCTGTGCAATTAAAAAAAGTGCGCCGGCGAAGAAGCTCCAGTTCTCTCCAAACTTTACAACAAATGCCTAAAATAATCTTGGTTTCCTGTCTGCTAGAAAACTGCTTCTTTGGTACCAGTTTTCAAGAATTCTAGCGAAATAACTGACCCAGTAAATTATCGCCCCATTAGCATCCTACCACTTTTCGGCAAAATATTTGAGTCCATAATTAACCAAGCCCTAGTCCATCACCTTACAGATGACCGACCAACAATATGGATTTAGGCAAACCCGTTCCACAGCAGAAATCCTAACTGTAATCTCTGAGCGTATATATCATTCACTTGACAAAGCAGGGGAGGGTAGAGCGGTAGCTCTAGATATATCTAAGGCTTTTGACAGGGTATGGCATGAAGGTCTTCTGAGGAAAATCAGATCATATGGTATCATTGGAAGAATACATAACATAATTAAGTCCTTCTTAGATAAGAGAAAATCCAGGTTGTCCTCGATGGTCGTACATCTATAAAATATGATACAAATGCAGGAGTACCTCAGGGGTCTATCCTTGGACCTCTGTTATTCCTAATATTCATAAATGATTTCCCTGACAAAATTGTCTGTGAGATGGGTTTATATGCTGGTGACACCACGCTCTATAACAGACAAAAACAAATGAACACATATCTAAAGAAATGGCAGAAACACTAGAGGACGACCTCCAATCCGTAGTGGAATGAGGACAAAACTGGATGGCCAAATTCAATGCTGCCAAGACTAAACTTGTTTCCTTCGATAACCACAAGAAACTTTCTCTACCATCAATAGCAATGGCCAAAGACTCTTTATCTGAAACTACATCTTTTTAACACCTCGGCTTAGCGTTCACAGGAAACATGAGTTGGAACAATTACATTGAGAGCATTGCCAGGACCTCTGCGAAAACGGTAACTTCTCTCTACCGTGCTGGAAAGCTACTAACGCTCGAAAGTATCCTGTACGTCTATAAGGTCACTATTCGCCAATGTATGGAATATTGTTGTCATATTTGGGTTGGAGCATCTGCTACTAGTCGCTCACTCCTAGACAAGGTTCAAAAGAGAGTCGCCAATCTGATAGGTCCTCAACTGTCATCTAAGTTTCAGCCTCTGTCCCATTGACGAAATGTAGCACGCTCTGCCTTTTCTACAAGTACTTTTACAGTAAATGCTCCGATAAACTGCAAGCACTTATAACCCCTCGACGTAAATACGCGCGACAAAACCGTAAAGCAGCAAAATCCAACCCCTTCACAGTTGAGAGCCTTCAACTACAGAGGTTTCTTCCCGAGAATCGCTAGACTTTGAAATTCCCTTCCGGGTTCCTGCTTCCCACACTAGACTGACATGCAGAAGTTCAAGTGCAACGTGAACCGACATCTTGCTCTCCAAGTCCCCACATGGCACCCCTGTAGGTTATGTCCATGATAGTAGCCCCCTATATCAATGTGGCAATGTGCCTTGTTTGGGGTGAAATGTAATCGATAAAAAAATTATATCACTAATATAAAGCTGTGTGTGTGTGTGTGTGTGTGTGGTCATGAATAGGCTCCTATATGGTTGACTATTAAATAAAACTGATCACATCTAATGATAGAAGATGTATCGACATATAAATGGGTATGTTTGATCTGGGAGAACGGTGGTTCATTAAAATTGTGGGGTCTGTGTTCGCGCCCGGTCCACAAAGTATGGAAATAAGAAATTTAAAAATTAAAAAAAAAACTTTTACAAGTGCTTTTGATGTAGATGTCCATGATAATACTTTGATAATTATGTTTTAACTTAAATAGGGATGATATAATAAAATTGTGGGGTCTGCGTTCGCGCTTGGCCTCCATAGAATGGAAATAGGCACAAACGTTAATAAAGACTTTTCATATCTATCTGCGAAAGTATACTTTGATAATTATGTTTCAGTTTGAAGAAATATGGTATAATAAAATTATGGGGTGTTTGTTCGCGCCTGACCCCCATAGAATGTCACAAAGTTTAACGAGGTTTTTTTTTATATAGATCCACAGAATATTGTGATAAGTGTTTCAGGTATGGTATAATAAATTATGGGTTTTATCTATTTTATTTTTACTTTAATCATATTTTGCTTTGGTTTTGATACCCCCAAATTCAACCCAAATTTACAAGCCTTCCTTTTCCTAACCTATAATACTTTCATAAATCAGAGTCCATTTTCTGTAGGCTGTTTTTGAACCCAGTCAACGACGGGTACTTTTGCTACTATATATATATATATATATATATAAATATTTATATATATATATGCATATATAAATAAATTTGTAAATATATATATATATAAATATATATATATACATATATAAACATATATATACACATATATATGAATATACATATATATATACATATATATACCCATATATACAATGTATATATAGATATAAGTATATATATATATATATATATATAAATATATACATAAATATTATAAATATAAATATTTATATATATAACTATATATACATAAATATAAATATATATAAACATATACATAATATAGATATAAATATATATAAATATATGTATATAAATATATATATATATATATAAATATATATATATAAACATATAACTATATATGGATATCAAAAATATATATAAATAAATATAATATATGTATATATAAATGAATATATACATATTGATATATATATAAATATATATCTAAGTAAATATATATATTTAATAAATATATATTATTTAATGATTAAATATATATAAACAAATATATTTATATATATATTATATAATATAGAAATATATATATATGTAAACATATATATAAGTACATATATATATAAATATATAAATATATATATATTAATATATGTATATAAATGTATATATAAATATATATATAGATGCATATATATATATATATATCAATATATGAACAAATGATTAATAAAACATATAAAAACCCATCGTGAAAAAGAGTTAAATCATATATAATTTTAAAAAGGAAGCACAAGATAAGTGGATAGTCCTTAATCCGCGGAGGTTCAAAGAAATACTTTCCTTCTCATCAGAGGGTAGGAATTAGCAAAATGCGGGATTAGATTTTGCATGTAAAAGTATTAAACGAAACCAGAAGTAAGTCACAGATCTTACTTGGTTAAAATAAGGGTGAGGTAAGGGGAATAGGAAGTAAAAGAAAAAATAATAAAAAGATTTCACATGAATGGATAGTCCGGTGAAGGGTTAAAATCCAAGAATGGTAAAATCCAAACACGGTCGAATTAAACACTTCGAATCCAACAGGTAAGTTCCAAAGGAATCGCATAACTTCAAGATGCTCCAAAACGATCCAAAAGGCAGAATTCCTTGGAAAAAATCACAAATAGAATGAGCTTTTTTACATCTGGTTGAGATTACTTTACTTGTAAATTTTGACTCTTTAATATTTATAATATATTTTAAGTTTACCATTTTGATTACCTTGGTAAACTTATTGTAGCTTTAATTCTATATATCAATATATATATAAATATATATATAAAATATATTTATGAATATATATAAATACTTATGTAAATATATATAAATATAAATAAATATATATATATATATAAATATATATATATATATATATATATATATATAAGTATATCTAAATATATATATAAATATAGTGTATTTTATATAAAAAAAACACCATATACTTTTGCTGGTGAGGAAACTTGTTTAAAAAAACTATACGTACCAAATAATTGTCCATGACTTAATGTCTATCGCAATTAAAACATCGTTTCTGAAACGATTGTACAAATTATTGACTTTGTTGTGTTCCTTCTTATGAAACAGATTTTTAATTTTTGATTTAACTTGAATTTTAAATTATCAATCACATTACTAAATATAAATAAATATATATATGAAATAATATCTTTATTTATATATATAAATATATATAAATATATATATATATATGTATATATATTAATAAATATATATATAAATAAATATATATATAAAAATAAATATATATAAACATATATATACATATATGAATATATATATACATATATATAAATATATATGAATAAATATATGCAAGAGAGATATATTTTCATTTAGTATAAATCCAAACTGGCTGAGCAGCGGTTTGATTCCCACCAGTTTTGGCAAATAGCAAACAGGACCCTGAACAGAAACGTGCGTTCTATCCCAATCATTATCAATGGACCTGAGGTCATCTTGTCAGCATCAGACAAAGCCAAACTATTTGCCAAGAACTTTGTAGCTCATTCCACCCCATGCGACGAAGGCCATCAACTCCCCGTATTTCTCCCTATAACAGACAACACGCTATGCAACATACAAATATACGCGCGTGAGGTGGCCAAGCTAATCAAGAACCTTGATTCCAGTAAAGCAACTGGCTCTAACGACGTTCCAATTATAGTGCTAAAAAAGCTTCAACCATAACTTGCCCCATACTTACAAAAATGTTTAAGCGTTGCTTTAAGAAATGCTTCCCATCACCCTGGAAAACCTCATCAGTATGTCCTGTATTAAGAATTCAGGTGATAAGTTGTCTCCCTCTCAGTACAGACCAATACGTCTCCTGTGTGTCATGAGTAAGTTGCTGGAATCCATACTAAATAGAGAAGTAGTCAACCACCTCAGCAGAAATAACCTTCTTAGTGACATGCAATATGGTTTCCGTTCTGCCAGATCTACAGCAGATGTGCTAACGGCTATATCTCATAGGATTAGTATATCTCTCGACAAAGGCTTCCATTTTTGGGGCAATTGCTCTGGACATATCAATGGCATTCGATAATGTATGGCATAAGGCCTACTTTACAAGATTTCCAGCTACGGTATAACTGGAAATGTTTTCTCAATCATTAATTTTTTTCCCTGAAAGGCTCATAAGAGTAGTGGTTGATGGGCAGAAATCAGAGGCGCACAGTATAAATGCAGGAGTCCCTCAGGGGTCGATCCTGGGCCCAACTCTCTTCCTGATCCGCATCAATGACCTCCCAAAGCACATACTTACATCATTCGTTGACATCTATGTTGATGATACGACCATCTACGGCAACACATCTAAGGCAGTAAATGATAATATTCTCTCAGATCCTCTCTCCTATGATCTCGAGCGCGTGGTACAGTGGGGAAAGGTGGCTGGTTACTTTTAATGCATCAAAAAAAGCTCCTATCTTTACATCATTAACGCGTTAATCCCCATCTGGCATCAATTGAAATGGATGGCTCTCTTCTAGAGGAAGGTCCATGTTTTTATAAGCTTCTGGGCTTGACCTTTACTCCTGACCTGAAATAAAACACGTACATCAAGTCTGTTGCCTAGGTCGCTGGAAAATTGTAGGAACCTTCTACCGCTCCAGAAGATATCTCACTGCAGATGCAATTCTTTATATAAAAGCCAAGTACGTCCAAGGATCGAGTACTGCTGCCACATCTGGATAGGAGCTGCTAAAACAGCCTATCCTGCACAATATAGACTTCGTGTCTTAGTGGGATATGCCCTTTCCTGCCACCTCTCTCCCACACGAGAGATGTTTCGAGCGTGTATTTGTATTATAGTTATTTCAATGGCAAGTGCTCATCTGAGCTCCAATCTCTGGTCCCCGTAGCCAATCTTTCACGTAAACCACCCGTTTAACTGAAACCACTTTAAAAATTTGTCCCCACTCTTTAGCTGTGTCAAAACCAAAACGTAGATTCCATAACAAAGTTTCTTTCTTCGAAGTCCACGCCTGCGGAAATCTCTTCCGCTTTCCTGTTTCCCACCTGACTACAACCTGGATGTCTCCAAGTCAAAACAAATTCCTGAAGAACCGCCCCCTTAAGTAAGACACTTTATCAAATCTCCAATGATAACTATTACTACGATACTATTCCATTGATTACTTTACACGCAATAGCCCTTATCCCCGCGTGGCTTCCGAGCCTTGATAAGAGGTGACTACCTTATAAAACATTATATAATTATATGTATATTATATATATATATATTGATATATATATATATATAAATAAATATATATATATATAAATTGATATAAATATATAAATAAATATAAATATATAAATAAATATGTAAATATATCTATATAAATAAATATATATAAATATATATATAAATATATGTAACTAAATAAATATATATAAATATGTATGAATAAATATAAATATATTTATAATTAAAAAGATATGTATATAAATATATATAAATAAATATATATATATATAAACATATATATATAAATATATACATGTATACATATGTATATATATACAAAATACATATGTATGTATAAATATATACATATATATAAATGTATATTTATATAAATATATATGCATAAACATAAAGTTATATATATATATATATATATATATATATATATATATATATATATATATTAAATTCCACAGCCAAACAACGTAGAAGCCCACAAGAGACATGACATTCAACGAAGCGGAAATCCAAGACTCGAGTCTCGCCCAAGTTTGTGCTTATCCGTTACACACATCCGAAATCAGAATTCGAAACCAGAGTCTCTTGCATGCGAGACAAGCACTCTACTGACTGAGCTAACGCCCCGCCCAGAAGAATCTATATTAACCACACAGATCAAGCAAACCGCGCTGAAATTCGTCTGTGAAATGAACCTACTTCGTCTTGACAAGGGACGCACACACCCAACCAGCTAATACCCCCAAACAGATGTCTCACAAGTAGGAGTTTTAACTCGAAAGGACGATGCCATCCAGCAATGCTAACCAAGCGAGTAACTTATGATAGGATTTTTCTCAGTTGGTAGAGTGCTTGCCTTGCATGCAAGAGACTCGTGTTTCGAATCCTGAATTCGGATGTGTCTAACTGATGAGCCCAAATGAGGGGGGAAACTCGAATCTTGGACGTCCGGTTCGTTGACTGTCATGGGTCTTGTGGGCTGCGACATTGTTTGGCTGTGTAATTTATTATATATGATCTCTCACATTCTGAAAATCATATATATATATATATATATATATAGATAATTATATATATATATATATATATATATATATATATATATATATATATATATATATATATATATATATATATATATATATAAATCGTCAGAGGCGACATATTTTTACTAATTGTCACGGTCGTGGAGCATACTCCTTCGGACGACAAATATCGAAAAACTGATTAAAAACATTGTCCTTCACCCTAAACTGGGCACTTTTCTTCAGGGATGGGTCGCTTTTTTCGACAGTATTATCGAAAGTCATCCCCATTTTTTTCGATTGTCTAGCCTTAATTTAAATATTCGTAATTTCCGGTTTGGCAATTGATTCAAAAGCAAAGATGTCCCGTTCGTTTGAGCCTGCCTGCCTACTATGGCACGTTTTTTTTTTTTTTTTTTTTGCTCAACACACATCTCCAAACACTCGTGAAACGCCGGGCCCGCAGGCTAGAAGTTAAGTAAAGATGATCATTCCATAAGAAAGCCGAAAAAAACTCATAGGAATTAATTAAAATGAATGTTTAAAAGAATATACAAAGTAACTAGATCTTTTGTAGATGAATGTAATTTCACGATCCATATTTTTTTTTTTTTTTTTTTTTTTTTTACAAAGGCATCACCACATTATCAAGGCCCAGAGGCCACTCAAGGATAAGGGTTAAAGAGTGTACAGTAGAAATTGGTCAATATAGTAATCATTAGTAATGAAAATTTGGTAAATTTAATAACTTATATGGAACGGCTCATCAAGAACTTATTTACTTTAGACTTGAACACAATCATATTGTAGTCAGCCGGAAAGCAGGAAAACGGAAGACAATTCCACAGGCGTGCAGTTCTAAGAAAGAAGCTTTGTTCATGGAATCTACGTTTAGGTTTAGGCACAGATAAAGAGTGGGGGAAATTATTGATAGTGTTTACAGCTAGACGAGTGTTTCTTGTGAAAGTTTGGCGAGGAGGGACCATAGATTGAAGCTCAGTTGAACACTTTCCATGAAAATAACGATACATCAGAGACAAACTCGCAACATCTCTTCTGTGAGATAGCGGTTGCAAGGAGGAGAAAAGGACATCTCCTACGAGGCTACGAAGTCTATTTTGAACTCTATCAAGGCAGGACAAGTCCTTTCTAGCAGCTCCTGCCCAGATGTGGCAACAGTATCCCATCCTTGGACGTACCTGGCTCTTATATAGGTAGAGAATAGCATCTGCTGGATCGATAGAAAGATCCCACCATTTTTCCAGCGGCCTTGGCAACAGATTTGATATACGTGTTCCATTTAAGATCAGGAGTAATGGTCAAGCCCAGAAGCTTGTCAAAACTTGAGGCCTCCTGAAGACGAGAGCCATTCATTTCAATTGATGACAAATGTGAATTAGAATGTTGATGATGTAAAGAGAGAAGCTTGGTTTTAGATGCATTAAAAGTAACCAGCCACTCCTTTCCCCATTGTACTACGTGCTCAAGATCAGAGGAGAGAGAATTGGAGAGAACTTGGTCGTTTACTGTCTTAGATGTGGTACCATAAATGGTAGTGTCGTCAGCATAAATGTCTACAAATGATGTAAGGATATGATTTGGAAGATCATTAATGTAGATCAGGAAAAGAGTTGGGCCCAGGATGGATCCCTGAGGGACACCGGCATTAATACTGTGAGCTTCTGATTTTTGCCCCTCAACTACTACTCTTATGAACCTATCAGAAAGAAATGATTTAATAATTGAGAAGACTTTTCCAGCTATACCATAGCTAGCGATCTTATGAAGTAAACCTTTATGCCATACCCTATCAAAGGCTTTAGATATGTCAAGAGCAATTGCCCTAGAAAGATTGCCACCGTCGAGAGATTTGCTAATCCTATGCGATATAACTGTAAGGACATCTGCTGTAGATCTAGCAGAACGGAAACCATATTGAGTGTCACTAAGAAGGTTATTTTTGTTGAGATGTTTGATTACTTCTGTATTTAACACAGATTCTAGCAACTTACTCATGACGCACAGGAGACTTATTGGTCTGTACTGAGAGGGGGATGAGCGATCACCTGAATTCTTAAATACAGGGCATACTGATGAGATTTTCCAGGGAGATGGGAAACTATTCTCCTTAAGACAACGTTTAAACAGTTTTGTAAGTATGGGCGCTAATTCAGGTTGAAGTTTTTTTAGTACTATAATTGGAATACCATCAGGGCCAGTTGCTTTACTGGAATCAAGGTTTTTGATTAGCTTCGCAACATCACGTACAGATATACGTATATCACATAGCGTGTTTTCTGATACAGGAGGAAATATTGGGGGTTGGCGGTCTTGGTCGCAAAGGGTAGAATTAGCTGCAAAGTTCTTGACAAAGAGTTTGGCTTTGTCTGATGCTGACGAGATTACCTCAGGTCCATTGATAATAGTTGGGATGGAGCACACGCTTCTGTTCAGGATTCTGTTTGCTATTTGCCAAAACTGGTGGGAACCAAGCCGCTGCTCAGCTACTTTGGACTTAACAGATTGAGCATACAACTCTCTTGCATTCCTTATTACTTTCTTACAATGGTTGCTGGCAGTCCTGAAAACGGCTTTAGTTTCCATACATCTATTACGTTTGAAGCAGTGGAAAAAGTGATTTCTGTGCGCAATGGCAGCAGCACATTCTGGAGAGAACCATGGCTGGCTGTTAGGTTTTTGCTGAAACTTTTTAGAGGGTATGAAATGGTCAATACCTACAATTAACCATTCAGTTAGGTCATATATAAGAAAGTTGTATCTGGTTTTTAAATAAGTAGAAACCTTCTATACCGTGACGATTATTATTTTACTATTACTACTAGCGTGTACTTGTTGCCCTTTATAGTGAGCTGGTGTAAAATTTTGCTTTCGTGGGGAAGCAAATAAATATTTATAGAAAAAAGAGGTTTTATATTAATGTCAATACACACACACACAAAAACATTTATAGGACCATAGATATGTGTGTATGTGTGTGTGTGTTTGTGTGTTCGTAAGTCAACACTAGCACTGTATGTCACTATCTTTTCCCCGGGGTGAGTTACTTGGTTGGGGGAACGTCCTGGGAACGCAACAAGCTCCCCTGGTGGTAGACACGATATATAACATGATGCACATGGAAGCATCAGAAAAAACGGGTCGAGATGTCGTCGGCTATAACCGGCTGACATGGGTCGCTCCTTGTCTCCATTGCGTCGTTACAGGCATCTTTTCATCGTCGGCATTAATGGCATGCTGGAATGTTACACTCATACAAAAATAGCGAACAAATGCATTTTTATAAAAATATAATTTATTTAAGATTTAACAATGAGGAGCATATTTTTATAAAGACCAGTTGAAACCAGACGCATGCTATATTGCCTCAGCCGACTCCACAATGCAAGCGTCATCTGTTTTGAAAACAATCGAATTATATTTAATTCTCTCCTTCTTTATTGAAAGAGTGGGAATGTGAGTGAAAGAGAAAAATAGACAAATAGAGAGAGAGAGAGAGAAGAGAGAGAGAGAGAGGGGCATTCGTACATAACGTTTAAACACTGTTATCGATGATTTGTATCCATTAGTTCCTTTGCGTTTGACCTTTCAAATTCTAAGGCCTTATATCGTTTTGCCTTGGTTAAATATTATAAACAAACTGTCATTCTTGCTTGAGTCGTAGCAGAGCATTTTCAAAATCACAAACACCTGCTTTACACATCTGTAACTCACAAGTACAGACAAAGTTAGGCACAAAGTTTATTAATGTAGAACCCCCCCCCAGCTTTCTCAAAAGGGGCTACGTGATTATGCCACAACTCGTCAAAAACAAATTTGTTATCTGCGTTTTCTCAGCTGATTTACTAAAAATCACATTAGTTTTGTCCCATAAGTACAAGTATGTTAGCTCTGCCGTATTTAACGTTTTTGTTCACATGTATGCATATGTGGAGCATTTTTAAAAGGAGTTTGTGTGTGTAAAATGCCATGTTTTGATTAGAAATCATCATTTTAATAACAAGATATATTCAAGGTTGGTAATGATTATGACGAATAGGAATACATTTGAAGTCATAAAAGATCGAAATCTTCACAAAAATTGATGCTCAGCATACACAGAAGAAGGACTGGATTGTTTAGGAGGAACTGGTGTCTTGAAAAGAAAGAAACGTCATCAGCGACTCTCTAGTAAACGGAGACAGAATTCTCTTTCGACCGCTTCATATCAAGCTAGGCTTAATCAAGCAGTTCACAAGGGGTCTGGATAATGAGAATGACTGTTTCACTTACTTGAGTCAGGCTTTTTCAGGATAAACCATGGAGAAGTTAAAAGCTGGCATTTTGACGATCCTCAGATGCGGTAGCTCATCAGATATCCAAAATTCAAAAACTCAATGATCGAATTGGAATTGGAAGCGTGGAAGACATTTGGTTTGGTGGTGGAGAACTTTCTTGGCAACAATAAGGCCAAAACCTAGGAAGAACTTGTGAACAACATGCTGACTATTTTCAGACATGGGCGTTAAGATGTACTACCTATTTACACATATCGACCGGTTTCTTAAGAACCTGGGTTCAATGAGTGACGAGCAGAGGAATAGATTTCATCAGGACCTGGAAGAGATGGAAACCAGATGTCAGGATAGCAGGGACACATTCATGATTGCCGATTACTGTTGGGATCTGAAGAGAGACCTCCCTGCCGCTGAGCATTCCCGGAGTTCGAAGAATCGGAAATGCAAGCTTTGAAGTCTGAAAAATAATGAAACAACATGCAATTTATATGTACCTACCCTTACCAATGCCCACCATTTATGTAGCAGCAATCAACGGTTCTATCAGGTAATCAATATATGTTGTTGGCAAATATTTTTTCTTGAATACATATTTAAGATGATATGTGTTGAAACTCTCATCAAATAATGTCACAAAAATGTACTCGCTTTTGTGACAAGAGTTGATATTTTTTCAAATAAACTCAGCATAAAAACCTGACCTTATGTAGTGAAACGAATGCCATTTCCTAGTCTAACAGTTCAACAATAACATAAATCGGTTGTAAAAATCTAAACAACAAACAGTAAAAAAATTGTGACCTAGTGTAGTAGTTCTTATGAACAAGTCCTCATTAAATTTTTTTGTCGAAATTCAAAATAATCCAATTTAACGTCAGCGGGGGGAGTTCTGTTGTAGAAGCGTTAATTTAATTTGAATAAAATGCAATACGCTTTAGGTTCGCTTGAAAGCCAAATTACAACGCAATTTTCCGAAAATAAACACATATTTTACTTGTTTCAAATTTTAAATTTTAATATATTTCCAAGTCAAACTCTATCCTCAATATTTTGTACAACTTTTATTCATTTTTTCCTCTTCTTTGCCATGTTGTAAAGGTGGAGGATAAAAAGTCAGTTTGTAAAGATAAGCGCGATGTCTCTCAGCGGTTGTATTTTAAAATGTCGAAACGGTGCGTTGGCTCCGCGAAATTAACGTCAGGGGTATGAGTTCTGTTACAGAAGCGTTGATTTAATTTGAATTAAATAAAATACGCATCCGAAATATCTTTAAATGATAAATCTCAAACAAGTAAAATATTTATTTCTTTTTGCGTTGTAATTTGGCTTTCAAGCACATCTGAGGCCTATTTTATTTTATTAACCAATTTAATTTCACAAATGTTTCGCTGATAAACAGATAATAAACATATGATTACATGAGATTTATTTCATGCAACTCGTAAGAAGCAGTGGATTACTGTCGAAAGAAAATACTCAAGCCAAAAAAAAAAAAAAAACGATCAAAAACATTTACCTTAATTAAAAAGATCAAGGATTCCTTCATTGACCATTAACTATTTTCTATTTTGAACAGTTCTGTGCGCAAAACAATTTTTACTTTATAGGGGGGAAAGCTGAAGTGCGTTGCAAAAGTTGCGCAATCTATAACCACTTATCTCCTGAGTTCGCACTGTTTGATTCCAGTGGATAGAATTTCAAGACTAGTGGAAATAATACCTAAATGATATCCCAGTACAAGTGATCAGGTCAACACTGCTTAACTTCACCGATCTGACAGGAATCAATGTGTCAACGTGATTGTGCTGTAATACTTGAAATGTAAACGCATACTAACCAACACTCGAATATAACCGGTTTTATGTAAATGAAACTTCGAGCCCATCAATAATAACAAACGAAAATTATGCTTCATTGGTGTCCGCACTAATATTCATGTTATAATGTGGATGCAAGGCACTTGATATTACTTTTAAATGTACACTTTCTAATATAGGAAAAATAATTATGTATCTCAAATTTGCTAATGAACATTTCTAAAAGTATAATTGATTAGCTAAAATAAATAGCTTCTGATTTGAACAGGAACAAACAGAAATGGACACATAAAAAACGCTTGCGCAGCCCATCAATCCTGTATATTTTTTCAGAATGTCTTTCAGTCATACATTATTAACAAACGATTAATTAGAACAAAAATGTATGAGGCATTACTTTGGAAAGCGACTTAATATATATATATGTTAAATTCATCAAAAAATGTCAGAAAATATTAAATGAAAGAAGAAATATGATCGAAGATAAAAAAGGAAAGGGAGACATGCTAACTCGGCTTAAACATAGCTAAAAACACTTATTTAAGCATAAGACGTACAATAAAAAAAATCATACGTTTGTATAAAAAATAATAAAAAAATATAAGCGTGGATTGATTGTTTTGATTTTTGATATAATAACTAATTGTATACTTGCTCTGAAGATATAAATTAACTTTCAATGAGCTTAAATGTCGATACAATTCGAAATATAATGTATAGAATATACACCTTAAAGGAATATACGTTCTTATATTCTAATTAATAAAGCTGAAGAATCATAGTAATCGACTGCATTGTTTTAGCTCCTTGAAAAAGTGTTTCGTTTAAAACAATTTATGATTCGTACAGTACTGGTTAAAGAAAACTCTGTATACAGCCCGGCGTTATTTTATGGTATTATTGATTGATTGACTTACAGAATAAGGAAAATAATCAAATCAAATATTTTCTAGAACAGACATTTATAAATAATATGGTGAATTGTTTTAAGGTTGAAAGACTTTCCAGCATATATATATATATATATATATATATATATATATATATATATATATATATATATATATATATATATATGTATGTATATATATGTATACATATATAAATATATATATATATAAATATATACATATATAAATATATACATATATATATAAATATATACATATATAAATATATACATATATAAATATACACATATATAAATATATACATATATATAAATATATACATATATATACACATACATATATATATATATATATATATATATATATATATATATATAAATGTGTGTGTGTGTGTGTGTGTGTGTGTGTGTACGGATGTGTCGATGTGTACGTATATATAAAGCGTGAATGAAATTAAAAAAAAACAGGGAGATAGAAATACGCGATAAAAAGATAAAATGATCGATTGGAACACCTTTTTTCTTCACTATCGTCAGAGGGGAAGAATCCTTTTTATCTCCGAAGAACCGTCATTTTATTTCATCTATTCATTTTTTATTATAATCTATTGACAATATACGGATATTAGATTTTAGGAACGACTTGGAAAATGGGACGAGACGCATTTTATTCGCACAATCGGATTTTCTGTACTTCCTTCCTTTCTTCTTTTCTTCTCTTTCCTTAGTTCTTTTCTAATTTCCTTCAGATTTTCCAAAGTATACATTCCATAATTTTCTTTATTATTTCCTTAACGTTTTAATTCATATTGTTATTCGTCGTCTAATTGGCGTATTCATTTACCAAGTTTTCGGTGATCTATTCGACATTTTCTAATTTCGTCTATCAATTTCGATGCGTCTGGCTGCAAAGCACTTTTGCGTCGTTTTATTCGTCCATCCACCAATCAGTCACGCTTTTTAATAAAACAGTATTTTGTTTCTGTCACGCTGAACTTAGAAATTATGCATCCAATGTTAAACACAATTTAATTGATGCATGTTATTTTTAATGTGTCCAAACATCTTGATAAAGCGCTCTGCCGTTCGTAAAGCCGCTTTGCGTAAAACTATATAAAGAATGCAGTTTAAATTCCCGGAAATCAAACTAAATTAAACTTATCGCAGATGTAGCACATCTATCCATAATCCGACTTCTAAAAAGTTCACAATTACAATAGATAACTCAACGAGAATGGAAATAAAAGAAAGCATTAATCAAAATTGTTAAATAGAAATAGGCTTAGCTCTTGCATAAGCCGACTTCTAAAAAGTTTACAATTATAAAAGGAGGATTCAATTATATAAGGACGAAAAAAAAAAAGAAACCTAAATTAATTTTTTTTAAATAGAAACTTCGAAAATAACATGCTGAGTGTTGTCTCGAAGTAGTTTATAGTTTCTTGTTTATCGGTAAAGATGGGACAAATCCCCCAAATATTTCTAGTAGCGTTAAATCGAAAAAGCGAGGTATCGTAAAATTATTTCTTCATTAAATGTTTGTCCCAGTAGAATTTTTGAAAGTTCGCGCCCTTTAAAAAAGACTCTCTCTCTCTCTCTCACACACACACACACACACACACACACACACACACACACACACACACACACACACACACACACACACACACCCACACATATATATGTGTGTGTGTATATGTGTGTGTGTGTGTGTGTAGTAATCCACAGACAAACCGTTTCGCTGTATTACAGCTCTTCAGTACGACCAGTCTAACAACTAACTAAACGCCACCACCATTTGTACACGTTTTCTTTTTTAATACGTTTTCCGACCAGATTATTTCTCGCTAAGAAATATATGTTCTTTTTTGCTTTTTTTTTTACACAGTGATCACCACTTATCAAGGCCCGGAAGCCACTCAGGGATAAGAGTTATTGCAAGTATATTACGTTAGTGTGGAGATTTAATAAAGTGTTTAATTAAGGGGGCGGTTCATTAGGAATTTGTTAACATTGGACTTGAAGACATCCAAGTTGGAGTCCGGAGGGAAGCAGGCAGACGGAACAGACTTCCACAGGTGTGTAGTTCTAAGAAAGAAGCTTTGTTCATGGAATCCGCGTTTTGATTTAGGCACAGATATAGAGTGGGGGAAATTTTTCATAGTGGATTCAGCTAGACGGGTGTTTTTCGTCAAAGATTGGCGAGGGGGGACCAGAGATTGGAGTTATGACGAGCACCTGCCACGGAAATAACGATAAAATAAGGATAGGCTCGCAACGTCTCTTCTGTGGGAGAGAGGTTGCAGGGTAGAGAAAAGGGCATCCCCCACTAAGCCACGAAGTCTATTTTGTACTCTGTCAAGGCAGGATAGGCTGGTTTTAGCAGCTCCTACCCAGATATGGCAACAGTATTCCATCCTTGGACGTACTTGGCTTTTATATAGATAGAGCATTGCATCAGTAGTGAGATATCTTCTGGAGCGGTAGAAGGATCCCACCATCTTTCCAGCGACCTTGGCAACAGACTTGATGTACGTGTTCCATTTAAGATCAGGAGTAAAGATCAAACCCAGAAGCTTGACAAAACACGGGGCCTCACCCAGACGAGAGCCATCCATCACAATTGATGTCAGATGGGGATCAGAGCGTTGATGATGTAAGGATAGGAGTTTGGTTTTGGATGCATTAAAGGTAACCAGCCACATCTTCCCCCACTGAACCACGCGCTCGAGATCAGAGGAGAGAGAATCAGAGAGAACTTTGTCATTTACATCCTTTGGTGTGTTGCCGTAGATGGTCGTGTCATCAGCATAGATGTGAACGGATGATTTAAGTATGTGTTTAGGGAGGTTATTGATGTAAATCAGGAAAAGAGTTGGGCCCAGGATTGACCCCTGAGGGACTCCAGCATTTATATTGCAGGCCTCCGATTTTTTGTCCATCTACCACTACTTTTATGAGCCTATCGGAGAGAAATGATTTAATGATTGAGAAAACATTTCCAGTTATACCGTTGCTGGAAATCTTGTGAAGTAGACCCTTATGCCATACCTTGTCAAAGGCCTTTGATATGTCAAGAGCAATTGCCCTAAAAAGGAAGCCTTTGTCAAGAGATTCACTAATCCTGTGGGATATAACCGTCAGCACATCTGCGGTAGATTTTGCAGGGCGGATACCATATTGTGTGTCACTAAGAAGGTTATTCCTGCTGAGGTGGTTGACTATTTCTCTATTTAATATGGATTCCAGCAACTTACTCATAACACACAGGAGACTTATTGGTCTGTACTGAGAGGGAGAGGTTTCATTAATTAAATTAAAATCACGCGAGATGTTTTGTTAACTTTTTAAGTGTGTGATTATTGCTCTGGGACCAAATTCCTCTCCTGAAGAAAAAATGATAGATGTTATTTTAGACCTTGGCCAGGAAAACTTTGGGTAAAATCGCCAGTTCCGTCTTTCATCGGATTATTTCGGTTATCGATAAATATTTGAACAAAAAAAAACACATCGAAGAACACTGCTAACACTGAAACACAGTCATCTTCGATTATTTTTAATCAGTTTATATGCATGTAAAGTTGTTACAGTTGTAACATCACAATTTTTGAATGCTACTGTTTCGGTTACAATTCTAGCTGATGGCACCTAAATATGTTTTTTTAATTTTTTTATATTGAAATAAAGACTATATTATAATTAGGGCTATGGCAACAGCATATTCTTTTCTTTATTTCGACAATGTATATCAGATAAAATTATATATGCTTTTATATAGAGTGATGTGGTTCCCGATTGATAAACGGTGTCTAACTGTGTCGGATATATACTCAGAGTCAACGGAATTATTAGAATATTTTCTTGTCGTGGCCCTAATAATAACATATATGAACTCTGGAAGATTTTAAATATATTTAAGCGTATTATACGTCCGGGCGCCCGACCTCTAGTATATATATATATATATATATATATATATATATATATATATATTAAAATTGTAAATCAATGAATTTCAAAAAAACTCTCATTGAAATGAAATGAAGTGGTTGAGTTTCATATCAAAGAATTTTTATTATTCTAAGCAAGACAAAGAATGCTTTAGAAAATTAATCTCCTTAACCTATAGGGTTTCGATGTCTACCATCTCATCAGAGGAGAGAAAATATTAGCAAATAGTTATAAAGGTATGCACCCTATTTGCTAAAGTCAGTGAGACATGGAAAGTCAAAGTGAAAATAATGCATTTATCAGGATTCCTGTATCAGGAGGATTTGTAGAAAAAGGATATGAATGTTTTTGTTGATCCAACTTGCTTGGTAAAATCCATATTATACGTTCTTTACATCCGTTTGGTAATAATTTCCAAGCTATATACTGGGTAATCCGCATAGCTGTGTATATATCCGAATCGGGCAAGTGCTTGTTTAAATTTGTTTTGGGTCCAGCCGAAAATAATTCAAAGTGTGGTGGAAACCTTTTCATTAGAAGTTTATATTATTTTTAGTGGGGCGAAGTGTATGGGAGAGTAGGTAATGGTAAGTGGTAGGAGGTGGGGTGAGACATATGTGCATATTCATCCTAATATACACATGAACACACATATACAAACTCACACATACAAACAATATACATATATAATATACATACAAATAACACATAACACACACATATTTATATACATATACACACACACATATATAAACATACATATACATATATATATATATATATATATATATATATATATATATATAAACATACTTACATCTATATAAATAGATATCTCTTCAAGTAGAATCTAAGAATCATAAAGTTTGACCGGTCGCTTAATTGAGGTCAGGTCGTGTACAACATATAGGGACTATAATTCGGGGGGGGGAGAAAGGAGGATGAAAAAGAATAATATAGATATAAGAACAAAAACCAAAATAAACTAAAAATAAAAAAATAAAAAGATGGGCCAAACACGTAAATGGAATAATTCTTTTTTTCCTGATTTTTCCTAGTCTAACCTCAAACCTCATTGTCAATTAAAATCGTATTTGTTCTGTCAACTCAAGTTATATGTACTGCCCATGACGTTCTAACTATTATTAATTTTATACGTATCTATATTTCCCTTAGAAAGAGGATTGACATAAAGTTTAGAATATACTAATGTTTATTAGCTAATTGTGAAATTAATTCTAATATTATTGATGGAACGTTTTATCTTTATTTTATGGTCCTTACGGTAATAGTTCAATGCTAGATAATTTAAAGCAGAAGTAATAAAGTAATGATAATACCTTACTGAAAAAAAACGTTTAAAATCAGTATATCAATAACTATATATACACGGCGTAATCGCATTGACACACCGGTTCTCGTCAGATCACCGAAGTTAAGGAAGGTTGAACCTGGTTAGTAACAGATTGCTGGCCATTTTGGAATTTTAGGCGCTGTATGTGATCACCGTTTATCTCAGCATTTGTTTTCAGTAGTTCTGTACTTCACTTACTACTGTGTCGTCTCAGGGGATGTGTGGTTGGAGATTGCGCCTTTCTTGCCACGAAAATATCACGCGCAGGCAACCCTTTGTGGGTATCCTTAGTCTGTCTTATACTGAAGGAGCCTGCTTTTTTATATATACTCTACATATATATTATACATATATATTATATATATATATATATATATATTGTACTTATATATACTATACATATATTATATACATTATACATATATATCTCATTTGTACTACTTACCTTGCTTATTATATATATCACTTTACATGTGATATATATATATATACAATATTTTATATCGTATATGCATTATATCGTATATTTTACATTATATACATTATGCAGTGTACATTTATATTATTCTTATTATATTAATGTTTTATTATATATTTTATATTATACTTATATAAAATGTTATATACATGTGTACTACAATAAATACATATTTGATATATTAAATATATTATTTGAATTATTTTACATATTATATATATGGAATACTTTCAGTTTATCCCGGCTTGGCCCGGGCCCTACGTACTGTCCATAACTTTATGTACATATGTATATATATATCTTTAAAAATTTTACTAATTTCCATATTACCTACAATTTCAAGTATTTAGATTCAAAATTGGCGGAGGAGTTTAGTAGAATCTTAAAAGGTAATCTCTTTCAGCATTGACCTCTTGGCAGACAAATTTCTGCCTTAAAACTTATTAGAAGCGCGCTGCATGTTTAAATACCCTTTTGTGTAAAATTTCAAATGTTCAGAGATTACATTTGTTGAACAGTTAGCTAGAGATCACAAAGGTAAAATCTTTTGAATTTTGACTCCCTGGCAGCCAAATTTGCGGCTAAAAGATATTAAAAAGCTTGTCTTATCTGAATACACTTTATGTAAAATATCAAATGTTTAGAAAAAAATGGCTAAGAGGTCAATTTGTTAAAAAATTTGACCCCAATTTTTGCCCCTTTAACATTTATTATTGTCGGCTCAAATCAAACTACAAAAGTTAGATCTATGTGCAAATAAGCAACATCTAAAATTTCAAGTGTTTGGACCCAGAATTAGCGGGGAAATTTGGAAGAGTTTTCAAAAGTCAAATAGTTGACAGCCAAATTTCTGGCCGAAAACTGATTAAAATTGTTTTTTCAAATCTCAATACCCCTTATGCCAAATCTCGAGTCTGTAAACTGAAAATTGGCAGATTTGCTTATTAAGGAATGTACACACACATACAGACACACAGACAATTTCACATTTCGGGCCCTATGTACTGTTCGTAACCTTATGTGCATATGAATATATTAAAAAGTGTGCATATGTACGGTAATGCCTTTCTCCATAAAAGACTTCCTTAACTGCTATAGGGAAAATATGGTAGAGATCGCAGATGTCAATTTTTTCAAACTTTGTCCCATTTTAGACCCTTTAACAGTTATCGTTTTCGGCTCAAATCAAATTAAAATGTTTGACGAATATCCAGATAATCTACATCGAAATTTTCAAGGTTTTAGACGCAAAATTGGCAAAGAAGTTTGTGAGAGTTTGCAAAGGTCAACTCTTTAAACTTTGGCCTAATAGAAAACAAAATTCTCGCTGCAAAACTGATTAACAAGCTTGCCGCATGTCTGAATATACTTTTGTCAAATTTCCAATGTTTAGACCAAATCTTGGCTAAGTAATTTAGTTCAGATCGCAGAGGTCAATATTTTTATAACTTTGACTCTTGTTTTTATTGTTTGGGGCTAAAAACAGGTTAAAAATGTTGATACATTTCCAAGTAATCTTAAAATTCACAGTATTTAGACCCAAAATTAGCGAAGAATTTGGGAATAGTTTTCAAAAGTAAAATTGTTGAACGTTGACCCCTTGACACTCACATTTCTGGCGGAATACCGATTAAAAGATTTTCCCAATCTCAATATCCCTTATATAAAGTCTCGAGTCTGTAGACCGAAAAGTGACAGATTTGTTTGTAGGGAAATGGACACAGAGAGACAGACAATTTCACTTTTATACTAGCAGTCAAGCCCAGTTTTGCCCGAGTCCTACATATCTATATTACATATTATATATAGCATGTATATAAAATATATAATAAATATATTACATATATCTTTAACATGTTATATATAACATATATTACAAATTATAGATTACAAATATTACATATTACATATTATACATCATTTGTATATTACTTATATTGCATATTATATATAATTTATACATTTTATATCTTTCATATTATATATATATTATATATTATATATATATTACATATTATATATATATTATACATATTACTCATGATATATAGTATATATAAAATAATACAAACGTATATACATATTATATATATTGTATATACATTACTAAATATATGTATAATATACATATTCATAAATAATTATACATTATATATATATATACTATCATAATATTCGAAGTATAGTCTAAAACACACAATAACACACATAACCACACCTAGGTTTAAAGTAGACCAGCCTACTATAACAAAAGGATATCTATCCTTCCCCCCACACACACAGGGAACAGGTGAACCTGAGGTCAACTGTATCTTTGTCCTTTAAGTGCCCGCCCATTGATCGACTTATATGGATATGTACGGTGGCAACTAGAAAGCTGATTAGCTAACTAAACAATTCAATAGCATAGGCTTATATAAAAATGCGCGGTGACCACAACTTTTCGCATAATCCTGACGAATTCTCACAAGAATAAAAACGCGGAATATTCTCTGTAGCTAAATTTCCATATATATTTTTATGACTTTATATATATATATATATATATACATATATACACACATTTTATAACTTTATATATATATATATACATATATACACACATATCTATATATATTTATACATACATACATGCCTATATACATATATATACACACGTCTATATATATACATATGTCAATATATATATATATATATATATATATATATATATATATATAATAAAATATATCTAATGACGAATGTTTTATTTGTTTTTTTGGTTTGATAATTTGAAACGAACTAAGTATTGAAGCGAACTTAGCGTGTCCGTTCTATGCACAGTTATAGATTAATATGGATTCGTCATCAAAATACTTTATAAGTATGGTCTAACGGACTTATTACAAGTCACCGGCTTTAACTTTCTCCCATTTTTAACGGACGAAAAATCTTTAAAGTATTGAACACATTTGCAAATAATTGTAATGCTTTTAAACTGCCAATTACAGAATCTAATGCAATAAAAATGATTTTAAATGGTTTAAATCGTAAAAAAACAAAATACGTACAATAGTAACTATTAACGTGAGAAATTCACTCTAAATAATAAAGGGGACTGGAACAGGATTTACCGATCCTTTCTTTTTTTCTTAACCGGAAAACAATGAGATGCCACTTTTATTGCATTTAGTAACGGTTACTTATTGTACCGTTTTTGTTGTGTTCAATTTATATAAAAAAGTTTAATGTTATTATGTGTTCATAGTTAAGTATTTTTTTTACTACTATTGGAAAAGAATACCTAACATTTTTGGCTAATTATGAGCATCAAAATTACACCGGATAAACGTGGATAGCAAAATATCATTAATGTAATACACGTTTGTAATCCTAGCAAAAATGTCGAACAAACTAAAAAATATAAATAATGTGCATGCGCGTGAATTCGATCTATATTAACTTCGAAACAGATGAGCGTATTTTTTTAAATTTCCCTCGAATGTACATTGTGTCCTGGAGTGTTTTTACACTGCGTCTCTCTTCTGACAAGTATCGAAAATCGATGATTGATAATTAAAAAATACGATCAATTAAGAAAGAGTCCGATTTCGAACAAAATTAACACCCTTATAAACTCGAACATCACAATTGCATTGGAGAAGTTTTATCACATCACAAGCAATAAGTCTTAGCATATAAAATCAACAGTAGGTTTCTTGATGAGACAGCAGCGCGTTCGACATGAACTTTTCAGATTACAACAATTGAACAATGATACATTGCATGTTTAAATCTAATTGAACACATTTTATGAAAAAAACAAAACACCAGTAACTTCTTTCATAATGCAATGGAGTTTTCGAAATAATTTTTTATGTTTAGGGCACATCTGAGCCATGATGCTTGACTTTTAAAATTTTAACTTCGAAGTCATTAAATGATAATATTTTCATAAAATATACAGTAGATTTTTCTACAGTGCAATTTAGATTACAATGTATTGTGGAATAAGTCACTGCACGGAGACATATGGATCTTTTTTTTCCGATGCACCACCGTGGCTCTCCGACTAAAGCAGACCGTTAATCGATTTGATTGAAATACAAGCGATTTCACCGATTTCGATTACAATAAAAGTGATGGAGTGCAAAATTTTTAGATCACCTTCATTTTATTCCAGGCAATAACGGGTCTCCCTAGCTCTACTCATACATAAAAGGCACTTTGTGTGTGTGTGAGTGAGCTCATTTTCTATCGACTCCGAAATAGCTGGGGAAAATGTTATGAACTTTCTTACGAATGTCCCTGATTTGTCTGCAAGGTTTATCAGATAAGTTCTGCATCACAATGACTCTGATAAGTATCAAAAATCGATAATAAAAATATCGTATTAAAGAAAAGAGTCTAATTGAACCAAAATTAACCCTCATACAGTCTAAGATCACAATTGCATTTGGTAAGTTTATCACTGCACAAGCAGAAAGGCCCAACCTATAAAATCAAAAATATGTTCTTTAATAAGACAGAGGCGCGTTCGAAATAAATGCTTTTGTTTAGAGCACAATTGAACAATTTGACTTTTGCATTTTAAACTTTAATTGAAGTCGTTATATAAAAATAATTTTATAAAATCAACAGTAGGTTCTCTATATTTCAATGGAGGTTACAATGTATTGTGAACTAATGCAGTGTGCAGAGACATGTAAACCTCCTAGGCCCCTGACTAGAGCACCCCTGACTTGATCCCAGATAACGTAAGTTTACCCTGCTAGCATATCAATATATATATAATATATATTATACATACATATAATATCCCAAATGATATAATATCCTTATTGAATTGATGATTAAATGCATGTGCATTTATGTATGATTTTGTATCGTTTTTATTTCCTTTTGTATCTAAGCCTCCTCCTTTACAGGTTGAGCTTTTTATTATCCCGATAATTCTTTATTCAAGGGAGTTCTAATTTTTCTTTCTAATCCCGCGTGTATATATATATATATATATATATATATATATATATATATATATATATATATATATATATATAAATGTATATGTTTGTGTGTACGTGTATTAGTATGCCAGTTGCGTTCATTTTCAATCATCTCTATAAAATCAAATACGCGGTCAAATCACGGCGACACACAGTAATGAGAGCGCGCAGGCTTGCGGAACAATGGCAGAAGTATTCAATGAAATTTCCTCGAAAAATATCTTTAGGAAATTATTTTTAAAAAAATACAACTAAAACCACTTCTGTGTAAATCTACAGAAATATTTCGATTTAAAAAATCTGTCTTTGTGTTTGAAATTTAGGCTTTAATGATTTTTTATGTGAATTGTCAAATAAAATTACGTTTCCTTTAAAGACGTAATCACTGCAGCCGACCTCCCCAACACATTTAATTTTAGAATTAAAAAAAAAATGATTATAAAAAGAAATGGATTCATTCTTTATTTTAAAAGCGTGATTATAATCTTTAAAGAATTAAAATGACAAAAAATGTCCTATTTAATTTTCTTTTGAAAATGAAAATGAAAAAAGAAAAAAATATATATAATATTCGCATGTGCTTTATTTAAAAAAGAAAAAAATTAATTTCACCTCAAGTCAAATTTCGTTCGATTTTTTCCCGCCATTTTGTTTTCTGCACATCGAATTACCATTCTTTCGTTTCGTCATTCCCAGTTCCTTGGACAGTTTTCATTCTCTTTCTTTCGATTGTCTCAAAAAATTACATTCTCTTTCACTGTTATTTGTTCACTTAGTTCCATGTAAAAAGAAACCCTAATTTATTATATAATTATAATACAAAAAAAAGTTTATTTCAGCTCAATGAACATTATTGTATAATATTAGAATTTGAGAAAAATAAAAAATGTAGCGTAAGTGATTATTTAAAAAATAATTTAAACATTCGAAAATAGATGTTCAAATGTGACACAACATATCCAAGTCAATAGCCATTCTGCGATAAGATGTCATATATAATAATATTTAGATGCGGGTATATGTTAAAAATAAAGTTAGAATGGAAGATTTTAATTAGAAGTAAGCAGGTGCAAGGGTGTATGAAATTTCAGTGTGACCCACGAGTCCCGGCAGTTACGTCATAAACAGGAAGTCGCAAATTTTATCTGGCAAATAAACAATGTAGATTTTAGTCTTTCCACCACATCAGCACTTTTACACGAAACCAACCATATTCTACACGTTAACGTAAACCACCCACTAGCAAAAGCCTTACATAACACCAAAATCCCTAAAATAAGTTTTTGTTTGCAACGTCAGTCTATGTATATTGTGTAGGATGATCAGTAAAAAAAAAGTATTGAAACTCTCACGTTCTCAGACCACACACAGTGATCTCTCATTATAAACACTAAAATATATTATAGATAATCTTATATATTACAACCTGGGCAAGTCCGCGAAACGGGTTCAGTTTATTCTCAATAAAATAACAGCTGCTCGAAAAACAGGAATTTGAATGATTGCTATCTCAGTTTTATTAGTAGGAAACGAAGGAACTCTTTTATATATATATATATATATATATATATATATATATATATATATATATATATATATATATATGTGTGTGTGTGTGCCAGCTCATGTAATATACTACTGGTACCATGTAACCCAGTACTACCTGCCTCGTGGTTGGGTCACCGGCGACTAAACTGGTTCCCCCACCAAACTTGTTTGGTGAGGAGGGTGGCTAGTCTCCCTGAAGGATTAAAAACAAGATCTTCCAAACGACGAATGAGCCCTTTTTCGGGGTCAACGGCCAACTAGCACCATGCGCGTTTTTGTGTATTGGGGTGGAGAGGGCTCCCGTAAGCCGTGGTGAAGGCAACCTTTCTAGGAGAAGCAAATCTCTGATTTAAAAACCATAAAGCAGGAGACCAGTACCCGCATTAAGCTGGTCTGCAGTTTAACTTGTTGCTAGCTACCTTGCTCTTGTTTGTTGCTGGATGCCAACATTTTGAACCGAGAGAGAGACTTAGCTGTCGTATAAAGCTAAGACTCTGTAACATCATCTGTGTATAGATACTCCCTCAGACATTTGTCTTTAAAAATGGTCCTGTGGCGATGGAAGTCATTTTTGGGCTCATGAACTTTAAGTGTATGAGGGGGTGGCACTGGTCTGACAAGACGTTGCAATCATAATATATATATATATATATATATATATATTTACGTATTAATTTATTTGTAAATGTAAATTAAATGCAACCACCCCTTCCCGAATCTTGAACAAATCAGATTTATATACTGAACTATGTTATGTATTATTTTTGTTCTTGGAAACCTGGTCTGGTACAGAGACGTATTCGCCTTTCGACCATTATAACCTGTTTGGCTATCTGTAAGTAAATCAATTTTATGTTGTATTTACAGAAATTCAGAACATTCCTGTCAACATATGCACAGAGGAAAGTGAGTGTATTCTTGATGTACACGAGAAAGAAGGTTTTAGCTATTTTTTTTAATTAATTTGTCAGAGAGAATTGACCACTGATTTATTATTTAACCCTGCGTTCTTCATGCAATTCATCTGTAAAACAATCCTAGACAAAACATAGAACAAGAAAACTTACGCATTTTAAACAGTCCTTAGTTTATGCAATTCAATTAATGTTAGAAGTTTTTTAATCGATATAAATACAAAGTTGTAATGTAATAAATCCCTTCCATGAATGCCAAAATAACCCTCTTGTAATTTAACGGATTACTTCGTTTACACCGACAAATTATCGAATCTGGGACCTGACGACGATAAATTATGGTGACAATTATTTGGAAAACCCGATCCATTTGGCAATTTCGTATCGTAGATTTGTAATTGGTATCTTTTTTTTTTTTTTTCGGATAAAGAATATCGGCATTCAATTTTAGCAAAATCGCATTCTACTAGTTTTCCTTTTAATATTGCATGAATATATCTAATCCATTTCATCGACTTTATCTATTTAGAGGTTTGTGCCTCTACAGTACCGCCTAAAAACACAGGAATCATAAGCGAACTATCTCCGGGTAACAACTGTGCCGTGTTACAGTACACACAGATGAATGAGTAATAAAATCGGCAAGCATTTTCATCCATTTGCAGTCTTTTTTTCCGGTGCTAATGCGGAGAGTGATCCGCGCTATTTTTTTAAAATCTTATTTCCACATTTAAAGTTGTTTTTTTTTATTATTCAATTGTAAGGTCAAAGTACAGAATAGGTACAAAAAAACTCTCCCCTCCCCATGTTAAGAATGGCTTTTTAAATAACTTTATTTCAGCAGAGATCACTCTCTGCATTTTTTTTTTCTTACGAAAATAAAGACATACAAATCGTTTCCAATAAAATGTTCTGTTCAGTTTGCTACGTACATCGTGACTCGAATCTCGTACGTAATGAATTTCTTAAATGACTACTTTTCACAAGCGCTATCTTTTTGTAAAAACTTTGATATTATGATGTAATAAAATGGCCATTCTATTTTGCGACCAAGAAAAAAAAATTGCGGAACGTAAACTCTTTACTTTTATATATTTTTTTTAAAATAGGTTTGTGAGGTCGAGGCTCGACACGTTTCTATAGAAGTGATAAAACGTTGAGATTAGAGTCTGGCAGGTTGTTCAAAAAGGATACGTGCTGAAATAATAACGTTATTTAAAAAGCCATTCTTAACATGGGGAGGGTGTTTTGTACATATTTTGTACTTTAACCTTACAATTGAATGTCAGTGATTTTTTTTTTTTCTTTTTTTTTTCCAAAACTTTCAGTATGTCTGTCTAAAAACACTTTGTATAGCTCTGTCTTTTTCCACACAATCTATCGCACACTTTATTAAGGAGCAGGAAACAGTTGTTTTATAAACTTTGCAGGCCCTTTCTCATGAAATATTTTTATAGTGAGATTATATTAATAGCGTTTCATTTGGTATCTTCGTAACTAATGCATCTTTAACTATTAAAGACCCTCTTATATACGTAAATATAGATTTCTAATATTTAAAAACCCAGGCAAAGGTACAATAGACGACGTCCGATAAATAAACAATATGCAAGTCCCACCAAATGTTAAATTTTCTTTCTGTCTATACAGTTAACTTTTGAAACTTCCATTTCAAAATACGTGTCGTTATTTTCTGTAGTGATTTCGCAATTAGGAAATGGCGATCAGTGTTTGCTAATTTCAGGATTTAGAGATACCGTAGCCTATTTTAAACTGTGGCCTGTGGATTTATTGTCGGATTACGGTAAGCTTTTTTTAAAGCTTAAAATTACCGATCACATAAAAACTACCGCCATTTTGAAGTAAATATGACCAAATTTGAAAATAGTTTAAAGTTAAAAACTGTGCGCAACGATAGAAAAATCCATTTCCAGCGTTTGATGGAAGTTATTTTATTTTGCCACTTCTCGCTTACTCTCCTGTTAACTATACTTTGATTTTGACGAAAACCATTTCAAACATGAAAGCGAAAGGAACTGTAATTATGATCAATATGTTATAGAGGACTAAATGAAATGCGCTGTTAAAAGGTTGATTTCAAGAGGTATCTTGGTCTGGCATGAATAGTTAAATTTGTCGCCGGCAAGTAGTTCTTCTATAAAGATTTTCATTATCCATTATATTCCTTATTGTTTACATATGTCGCCATTTCTAAAATTGGGAGGGAGTGTTTTATGTAACAAAAATGGCAGCCATTTAAAGTATTGGATAAAACATGGAATTTGGACGTGTTCATATGAAAAATACTGGTACTAGTGTAGAGAGTGATCCGGACGTAAATAATCTTATTATTCAAAAAGCCATTCTTAACATGGGAAGGGGAGGATGTTTTGTGCCTATTGTATACTTCAACCTTACATTTGAATAAAAAAACACATAAAACTTTAATTAAACTTGGAAATACGATTTAAAAAATAGCGCGGATTACTCTCTGCACTAGCACCAAAATATTGGTGAAATATTTAATATTCGTTCATATTGTATCTCAATTCCACATACAAATCAACTTTAAATATCTTAATTTGGTACTTTACGACAGATTGATCGTAACGACACGTTTATCTCGGCCGTGTGTCTTTTTTACCGGGGAAAGCAAGTTGATCTTAAAGTTTCACAAAAAAAAAAAAACTTATCAAATATTGTTAATCCAATTCGCACATAAGGCAGACTTAATTAACTAGTACACACTCGCCTCTAATCTACACTCTACGAGAGTTAATTGTTCTGATTTGTCAGCTAACCGGTTTTAATCTATAATTAAGTTCTCTCTATCGATTAAATCTTAAACTTCACACATTCCCGTAGGGCTGGGAATACTGTACAACTAAATTCTGTAGTCGTACTGAATCGGTACCCAGACGGTTTTAGTATATCCGGAGTTAGACGATACAACATTTTAAAGTCGTAAAACCAAAGAAAAATCGATGGCACTAAAGCAAAAATGAAACCTGGTTCGGTTATGGTTAAAAAAAAAGACCTTCCTCAAATTAGGTTTATGAAATTTCCTTTGTTATAAAGTTACTTCTTGAAACGCAAGTATAGAAAACGATTTTAACTTCTGAGAAACTCGGTTTTTGTCAAGCGCTTAGAAAAAAGTTCGAACTTAAACACCAAGACTAAACTTTCTCGTTATCCTCTATCAATATTCGAAACTGAGTTTGTAAGTGATGAAATCCCTTCAGTATACATTCTTTAAAAGTATCTTTTCTCGATTAGGCTGTTTTTATGTACATTTTTTCTATCGAAATTCAATTTGACATGATGCTCTTTAAGGTCGAGTGTTACATAAACGATATATCATTCAAAATAAGAAAGGTAGCCAAAAAATTAATATGAATTTTGATTATTCGGACTTGTCTTATATTTGATTCCCACAATGGTCCGGTCGATGCAAAATCGTATCTTCATCAGAGACGCTTTTCTGAAACTTTGGATTTGTATGGCATTTCAAATTGAACACTTTCGTTAATTTATAGATTACTTATATTCTGAGAGCTATGACCAAGTAGCATAATTCATAAGTATATTGGTATCAATCGTATTGAACCTTTTAAATTTTACGAGCCTCACTTGGAACTGATTATTGGCATTTACTCTTGTTACGTAAGCGGTTATTGCGACAAATTCACGTATGACTTTTAGTAACTTTGAAACTACCCCCCCCCCGTGAAAGTCTAATCTTATTGTATGTGCGCGCACACGCATATATATATATATATATATATATATATATATATATATATATATATATGCATGCTTATTTTAGAAGTTTTACTCAGTGTAGCTCATCTAGTCTTAAAAGTGTATATATTAGCGTTATTTAATCAAACATAGCAGTCATTAAGGTGTAGAATTTTTGTTCATGCGTAATATAAATTCTAAGAGATTGTACATTAAATAAAGTATAGAATGGTTACAAATTGAACTCGTTATATTTATATATAATACATTTATATATATAGCATTCTCTGTATTTTCAACGTGTGGAAACTAAGACATTTTATTTAAGGATTGTTTCATGAAAGTTTCTTATCGAAAATTTGCATTTGCCGCCAAGCTCTTCGTTGACTTCAGATATTACGTTTTGTTTTGTTGGATGATTTGCTATTCGATTAATGTTAGTGAAATTCTTTTTAATTATCGTAAGAAAATATCCAGGTCGCCATCTTATTTTTCCTGTGTTGATAATACTTTGGTTGAATTAAAATTCTTAAATAAAACCTTCTTTCCATGCAGTAAGAGTATTAGAATGTAGAGGAAGTCAAGTGATTAGCAAAATGAACTAAAAATCTGGGTGTTCCAAGTTCGAATCCAGTTCGTTCCAAAATATTTAACTTAGGATGTTGGCAGCCTGAGCGTGGCCCCTCTCGTACTCTGAAATACGTTTCTAAAAAAGGATTTTGGTTAGAAAATATCAGGCAAACGAATGTCAACCAGAAAATCTTCGTATTAATACGGTGTGATGAGGTTAAGAGTATATTGGTCGGTAACAGCCTGAATTCTGTTTTTTTTTTTTAAATTTTATTTGTATTACAGTAGTTTTATTATTTATTATTTGACTCTAAACTATTTTTCTTTTTATCCCAAACTTCCAATCATGCTATTAAACATTTAAAAACAATACTAAGGTTCTATTATGCGTGCAATATTACCGAAACTGAAATTATTACAAGAATTGTGTACTGATGAAACCCATTTTCTCCACCCAAACTGTGCAACATTTTTTATATTTCAGACCTACTGTTATAGCAAAGGCAGATGCCACCCAAATCCTCCAAGAAGCCTTCGAGTAAGATGGCAATTTCGCAGGGTAGTACATCCCCAGGTGTTCGGAAAACTTCAAAGAAACGCCGAAAGGAAAGCTACAGCATGTACATCTACAAAGTGCTGAAACAAGTCCATCCCGACACTGGCATATCCAGCAAGGCCATGTCCATAATGAACAGCTTTGTGAATGATATCTTCGAACGCATTGCGTCAGAGGCGTCGCGATTAGCGCAATATAATAAACGGTCGACGATTACGAGTCGTGAAATCCAAACAGCCGTTCGTCTTTTGCTGCCAGGCGAACTCGCGAAGCACGCAGTGAGCGAAGGTACGAAAGCGGTCACCAAATATACGAGTAATAAGTGAATACAAACATTTGCTCGTGCAAGTTCTTTTGTAAATTAGCAAAACACAATTGCCGTTTTGTAATATGCAATATAAAGCATTGTATAATATTTTCCTTTTCTATTTTTTTTTATGTGTGTGTGTGTGTGCCGGTGTTGTGGCCTCCAATGGAAGCATATACGATTATCCGTATGGATTACAGTTACCTCTGCAACTTAATGATTGTGTTTAAATAACGTTATTTAAAGATTTTTACACGCAAAGAGTTACTATTCGTACAATTAAACAAAAAGCGCGGGCGTAAACTGTAAAAGAACCGGAAAATATTTCGCTATGCTGAACTAGACTCAAATAGCTGAAGTAATGTAAGCGTTTGTTTTGTAGAAGAAGCATGTTGCTAATAGAAAAAAAGAATTCTTACAAAAAGAACTCCACTAGTCATGGGCAGTACTCGCACACGTCATTGAATACTTGGTGATGTACGCAATAAGCCAATTTATCATATACATATCTCTGCCAAACCTGGAATTTGACAATTATTTTAAGACCTGAAATTATACAATTCATATATATATATATATATATATATATATATATATATACTCGTTTATATTGATATTGAATTAAAACTAAAATGGGTGATTTAAAAAATAGTACTTATATGTTGGGAAAGATATCTACATCATTCTTTATGATTACTATTTCCTGCCATGTGATTGTAGTAAGACCTTATCGGTTATGTTTTCACCCACTCATCTACTGTTTTATTTATATAGATAAAGCCACTATATGCATGTGTTTGTATGTTAAAGTAAAAATCAATAGCATTAATTACTAAAACATACTTTTAAAAATGCTATTTAATTACGAAATCACTACCGATTTTATTTTTCGCCAATGTATTACACTCCTGTGTTAATAGAAAAACAACTTCGAAATTTAATGAAATACATTTAATAAACAACTGTTTCACTACGATAATTTTCGATTTTTCTGAATAGTGCAAAATATTTAGTTTCTTTATTATTATTGACGGTAAAACTAATAATATGAATGCAGTTCATGAAAATAGTGTCCATTTTATTTTAGCTACACCACTGACTCTGATTAGTGTGCTATATAGTTTGATATAAATAATAAAATCACGTTGTGACAATCTTTAATATAATCCTTCAATCCAGCAACCCTTTGAAGACAATGTAATTTTTTGCGCTGTTCAATTCCAATGTTCTATTGAACATTACGTCTCGTTGACTTTCTAATATCGAAAAGCCACTACAGGTCGAAATTAAGAGCTCTTTTCTCCCATTATTCCAACAATGTTTGTTATATCATAACGACCTTCGAAAAGGGGAGTCTTTGAATATCATATTTTTGCCTTTTTAAAGCCAAATTTCGAAGTTTGACTTGTTTGAAGCAGATAGTGCTTCAAATATTATATTTCATTTTTTTTTAAGCGAAAAGTGCGGACTACCGCAAAGGGAACAAGCAAGAAAAGAAAATTCTCTGAAATCTTAACTATTTTCATCATAAGGGGGTTTAATTTAATACTTTAATAAATCAGTTTTATAAATCTGATTCGATTAAAAAATGATCGAAACTATATCGCAATCAAATTTAATTTTCAAAATGATATTTTGGATAATCATCGTAATATCGTAGGAATCCGATTGCATTGGCATTAATTTTCCTGATAATCGTCTCGTTAGAATTATAGCTAGAAAGAAATTTGGAACTTACTGGAGGGAATACGTGAAGGTTGCCAACATCTTAAGTTAAACTGAGTTTGTAATTTTTTTTTTTTTAACATGAACACTCAGGTCGTCCGTCCGAGTCATTAACTCCTAGCATACTGTCACATCCCATTTTTTTTTATTTAAATAAAAATGTGATACAAAATGAAAGTCGATAGCCATGGCTGGGTAAATATACTTAGAAGATAATAGTCGCTTTTAAAATAAACGAAAATACGTTTATAGTCTAGACTACAATTATAGTTGATATTTCTAGATAGTGTTTATCTATATATCAATGTTCCCCACACAATTCCAGTGAATCTAGGCAACATGCTATATAGTTAAGTGCAGTGTAAATATCTGGATATTTCACTTTTCATTTTTCGTAATGTTTTTTTTTTTTTCTTTTTCGTTTTTTTTTTTTTTTTTTTAAATAAAAACCTAGAAAATGATCGTCCATTTCTTTTGGTATATTTTTGTATTGATATTAGTTCAGTTACTCAATATTAAATCTAAATCTATCTTCTATCTATATATCTATAAAAACAGAGATGTGTGTGCCACAGACGATTTCTGATTGGTTAATCCAATAATCACATCTCCTAAAAAACTATGGTTCGTAGGCTCTTAATTTTACCATAAAATATTATGGCTTTATTTATTGTCCATCTTGGAAGGGTTTAATTTTTTTCTAACTTGCGATTTACAAATTAAAAAAATACGAATCTTACACAATCTTACAATCCAACCTACGACATCCACGGCCGCCATTATGAAACTAAACTACAAAAAAAAAAAAAACGCGCGTTCACTCATGGTCTTTACATTTCGGGTTTGGGTACTTGTGCAGTTTTCCATTGACATTAAAAAATGGAAATATTTAAAAAAATATATATATTGTACGTACTCGTCATGGGATAAAGTTTTCCTACAGAAAAAATCACGTAATTTCATCAAGTAGTTATTTTTTATAGCGAAAAAAGAAAAACATCAACGCTACAAGCGAGTCATTATTAATTAAACAGAAAGTTCAAGTAGGGGGATTTCCCCATTTTTTTTTTTTATATAGCGAGGCCAAATTTCGCGAATTTGGCCTTTTTTTAAAGCAGTTTGGCCTTCAAATTTCTGTTTGGCCTTTTTCTTCACCGATGAAATAAAAAAAAAAGCAAATAAAAACAACGCAATAAAACTTTTAAAAATACGGCACACTTTTGTTGTTCTTGTTTGTTTTTTTTGGTAATTTTCCTTATTTATTTATTTTTTCAAGATAATACTATTAAATGGACACTATTATGCCAAATTAGCCCCCCCCCCCGAAAAAAAATGCACAAAAATTCGAGATTTAAGGTTTTGACGAGATATTTTAGCGAATTGTCCGGACTATTGCGAGAGAACCATCCATTAGTTTTTCCTGAAATTTTGCCACAGATTGTATTTCAATACATAGATGTGCATGTGCATAGTAACAACATTTTTTAGCCGAAAATTCCCGTTGCGTCCCCAGATTTCATCGGTGAAGAAAAAGGCCAAACATAAATTTTGAAGGCCAAACTGCTTTAAAAAAAAGGCCAAATTCGCGAAATTTGGCCTCGCTATCAAACGATTTGACCTTTGAGAACTCTACCAAACTCCTCCTACAATTTTGGATCTAAACACGTGATATTTTAGATATAGATTCCTTGGACATGGATCTAACTTATTACCTTTACTTGATCCCTAAACAATAAATGTTAAGAAGTCATAATAGGGGTCAAAGTTTAAAAAATTGACCGTTTTTTTTTCTCAGCATTAACCTCAAAACACCTGGGCAACGCCGGGCACCGATTGCTAGTATATCTATAAAAACAGAGATGTGTGTGCCACAGACGATTTCTGATTGGTTAATCCAATAATCACATCTCCTAAAAAAGTATAGTTCTTACGCTCTTATCTTTACCATAAAATATTTTGGTCTTATTTATTGTCCATCTTGGAAGGGTTTAATTTTTTTCTAACTTGCCATTTACAAATTAGAAAAATACGAAAGTTACAGACATCACAATCCAACCTCTGACTCAACGTCCGCCATTAACACAAGAAAGCAAACGCTGGCCAGATTATTAGTACTACTACTACTACAAACAATACAGCACGAAAACACGCGCACACACGCACACACACTCACGTCCACTACCGTCCTTGGCTACGTCACGTTGTTATGGCAACACGATAAATACACAGTAAATTTGATTTTCTTCATTTCTACGCAAATATTACGCAAATATAAATCATATAGAATATCTGTATGAATATAATTACACGTAATAGTTAAATAAAGATGATCATCGTATAAGAGAACCGAAAAAAAAAACTAATAGGGAATTTGTATAAAGTTGTATTTTCTTTATAAATAAATAGAAAAAAGGGGTGTTGATAAGACTATCGACACTTATACAGTTTAGTGACGACATTAAAAAATGGAAATATTGAAAAAAAAATTTATTGTCCGTAACTGTTATAGACTGAAGTTCTCCGAAAAAAAATTCTTACAGCGAAAAACAATTATTTATCACGACGACGTCAACGTGGCCATTTTGGAAATGTACCTAGCAGAATACCTCCATTTTAGGCCAAATTTCGCAATCTAGCCTTTTTTTTTCTCGCCATATTGAGATGCGCACAACACATCTGCAATTTTTTTACGTTTTTTTTTTTAATCTGCAATTTTTTTGCGTATTTTTTTTTTTATAAATAAGAATACTATTGAATATGCAAAGAAATTGAAGAATGCAAAGAATTGAGGAATTTTGGCAATCGTGAAGAAAGAGAGAGCCTGTTTCCTCGGTTTGACTATAGGTGGCGTTACTGTCTGTCCACCCCGTTACGGAAGCACAAAATGTATATAATGCTACCCTTGAAATAAAAATAAATGTTTTTGTTATATTTTAATTTTAAACATGTTTTTTTTTTTTTGCAAACAGTTTTAAGTTTTATTTTTTTTTCAAACATTTACGTTTTTTTTTGTTTTTGCAAACATATATAAGTTTTATTTTTCCAAACATTTACGTTTGTTTTTGCTATATTTTTCTTTTAAACATACAACCGTTTTTCGGCGAGTATTTTTTACGCTCTTATGATTAAAAAAAAATCAACGTTTTTTTTTTTTTTTTTTAAATCTTTTTTATGAGCCCCTCCCTTTTTTTTTTTTTTTTTTTTTTAATTTTCTGCACTTATTTTACCTTTTCCGCGAGTATTTATATATATATTTGAAAAAGGATATTGTAAAACCTGAATCTTACTTGAAACTACTATTAAGAAATAGCGCGGTACCGGTACAATAAGTGCATAAGCAAACTTTTCAAAAAGAAAAATATTTAAAAATATTTAGTTTATGCTTGCAAAAAAACAAAAAAAAAAAAACGTAAATGTTTGAAAATAAACAAGCAACAAAACGTAAATGTTTGGAAAAATAAAACTTAAATATGTTTGCAAAAACAACAACAAAAAAAACGTAAATATGTTTGAAAAAATAAAACTTAAATATGTTTGCAAAAAAAAAAAAAAAAAAAAAAAACACGTTTAAAATTAAAATATAACAAAAACATTTATTTTTATTTCAAGAGTGGCATTGAAAACATTTTGTGCTTCCGTAACTGGGTGGACAGACAGTAACGCCACCTATAGTCAAACGGAGGAAACAGGCTCTCTCTTTCTTCACGATTACCGGAATTTTTATACGAGATTATTTTCGAAACATGCTCAGTTGGACACGCATGGATAACTTCGAAACTTCGTTTATTTACTTCTGTTACAAATTAAAAAAAAAAAAAAACACCCCAAAAATGGCATCTGTCTTCGCAAAAAAAAAAAAAAAAAAAATCTCATTCTGGTGGGGGGGGAAAAAGGGCTAGATTGGCCTAAAATGCAGGTATTCTGCTATGTACGGCAGTTACCTGCCCTTGGGGAATTCCTGGGCCTGCAATAACATTTCCAAAATGGCCACGTTGACGTAGCCGTGATAAATCATTGTTTTTCGCTGTAAAAAAAAAAAAACTACTTGATCAAATGAAGTGAAATTTTTTTCGGAGAACTTCAGTCTATAACAGTTACGTACAATAAAATTTTTTTTTCAATATTTCCATTTTTTAATGTCGTCACTAAACTGTATAAGTACCAGACTATCAATACACACAAAAAAATATAGATTTATTTATGGGTAAATTTCCCCCGGGTTTTCCTTTCACTTCAGTAAATAATGCTCTTTTGTTATATATATGGCGTACTATTATCTTTATATATATGATGTTTATGTTTATATATATGTATAAGTGATGGTGTCTGTCTGTGTCGGTGCGTCTGTGTGCATTTCCCTACGTTAAAACTCTGTCAATTTTAAGCCTACAGATTCGAAATTTGATATACAGGGTACTGAGATTTGGGAACATCGATGTGATAGGTTTTCGACAGAAATTTGGCGATTAAGTGGTCAATATTCAACAATTAGACCTTTGAGAACTCTACCAAACTTCTCCTACAATTTAAGGTCTGAACACGTGATATTTTATATATATAGATTCCTTGGACATGGATCTAACTTATTAACTTTACTTGATCCCTAAACAATAAATGTTACGAGGTCATAATAGGGGTAAAAGTTTTAAAAAATTGACCTTTTTTTTTTCCTAAGCAAACACTTCAAAACACCTGGGCAACGCCGGGCACCGATTGCTAGTATTTAATAAAAGTATTTTCTCTTGAGAAAACATCGTTTCATATTTAAATCTTACTAATTATAAAACTGCGCACCGTCCGGCCGTCCTTAGTTGAATCCTATAAATATTACATGTAAATCTAAGTAAGACACCTGCACAATTTAACCGTAAAGAATTACTGGATTCAATGTTGTAATTAATAAATACAAAACTTATCTGTTAGGTAAATGTTTTGTTTCGATTCTAGCTCAAGTCATATTCCTTTTTAAAGCTTTTGAAATCACTATCTATTTGGTACATGTTAATAATCAATATAGAATTGGCTCTATCATAAGAAAGCTACATAATATACAATATCATATTTTAGCGTATTTTACGACTAGACAACGCCGGGCGGTCTGCTAGTTATATTGTAGAAATCATATGGCCAAATATCTATGTATGTGTCTTTGTCTTCAAAATTAATTATTTATCGTAAATAAACAAGCTTTCAACTTATAAAAAAAAATAAGTTCATCACGTAACGGCGAAACATGGCAAGAGAAATTGGCGCTCTCCACGTACTCTTATATTTATTTCAAAGTAATGTAGAAATAATTACTAGCTGTTTCAAATCTCTCACTGCTAAAAAACATTACTCTAGAGACTTTATTTTAAAAACATATTTAATATCAGCGGAGGCATATCTACAAACTCCCATTTTAAAGAAAAACTTTTCACGAAAATATCTGAAGAGAGCACACCCTAAGCTCGAAACGCGGTATAAAAATATTTTAAAATAAAAATATGATGAAAACCTTTAAAAAAATCCACAATTGTTGGTGGCTACACCCTTTTAAATATATATATATATATATATATATATATATATATATATATTTAACCTACTAGTTAAATTTAATTTCTTCCCCACGAGGGATTGATGTAAAACCAGACCGAATCTATTGTGGAATTTCAAAAAAAACAAACAAACAAAAAAAAACTTCTGAGTCACTTACAACTTGGTAAGATACTGCTATTATTTTCGATGAGTGATGGCTTGCCCTCTAGTGTTTTTTTGCCTTGATAAGAGTAAATGAAATGGTCAGGTTAATAATAAAACTATTATGAGCTAATTCAAACTATATCGATTTAACAAATCCGTATTATGATGGTCGTTTATGCCGATTGACATTAGAATTGAAGACGACTATGCAATATGCGGTAAATCAGTCTGTAGTAGTGTTTCACCGATTAGAAGTATTTGACAAACTCTGTTCATGGAAATTTTACTTGGTTTCAAGTACACTGAGTAAGAAAAGTTTTTTTTTTTTTTTTTTTTTTTTTTTTTTTTTTTTTGATAATCAAAAATTCTTGCTGCCAATACCTTACAATTACCACCTCGACCCCTTTCTAACATCTGCCTTGCACCAGTTTTTTTTTTTTTTTTTTTTTTTTTTCGGACATTAAGATGAGCATTGGTATATTTGAGTTAATCTGACGGATGTTCTCACTTGGAAGGTATTTTCACATGGTTGCGGTTGTTATAAGTTCAGACCTTCTTCAGGTGTACTAATCTATAGGGACTTTCGAACAAAATCCTTTATGAAAAGCACAAGGGCAAATATTGTCGTTTCGTTGGCTACGACCGAGTAGAAAAATAAGTAATTATATTTTTAGTTAGAACAGCCTCTAGTGAGGATCGAACCAGATTTTTTCCATTTAGATCTAGTTAGTTTAAATTGGATATAAGACTCTATTATAAAAGAATCGGGTATAAGAGAAATTTCTCTGGTCCCAAATTAGAGCCTGTGTTAATGTACAGTGTAACCCGGATATAAGAACCCAGGATGTAAGAGTAACCAGGATATAAGAGTACTGTACTTTTATATCCGGGTTACACTGTAGCATTTATTTTGTTGCGCCACGATTATGGTCGAGGGCAGGAAAACAGTTTACTAGTCATGAGACGATTATAATATTTTTCCCGTATTCCGATATAATTACCAATTCGTACTACATTTTCAGTTTTTTATAAATCTTTTTTATTACAAAAGCGTCACCACACATCAAAGAGGCTACTCAAGGATAAGTTAATAAGCGTACAGTGGTCAATAGGACAATGTCGCAATAATAATTAGTGGAGAATTGGATTACTTAAGGGGAACGGCTCATCAGGAACTTGTTTAACGGTAAAACAGATAGGCTAGCAACGCCTCTTTTGTCAGAAAGAAGTGGCAGGGAAAAGGAAAGGGATTCTTGCACTAGGCGACGAAGTCTATTCTGAACTCTGTTAAGGCAGGATGAGGTCTTTCTAGAACCTCCTGCCCAGATGTGGCAACAGTACTCCATCCTTGGAGTACCTGGCTCTTATATAGGCAGAGAATTGCATCAGCAATGATATATCTACTGGATCGATATAAAGATCCCACCACTTTCCCAGCGACCTTGATGTACGTGTTCCATTTCAGATCAGGAGTATCGGTTAAGCCCAGGAGCTTGTCAAAACATGGAGCCTCCTCAAGATGAGTCATTCATTTCAAATGATGCCAGATGGGGATCAGAACGTTGATGATGTAAAGACATAAGTTTAGTTTTAGATGCATTAAAAGTAATTAGCCACCTCTTGTCCCATTATACCAAATGCATAAGATCAGAGGAGAGAGAACTTGGTCGTTGATGTACTGGCATAGATGGTAGTGTAGTCAGCATAAATGTCTACGAATGATCTAAGGATGTAATTTGGAAGATCATTGGCGTAGATTAGAAAGAGATTTAGGCCCAGGATGGACCCCTGAAGGACACCAGCATTAATACTCCGAGCTTCTGATTTCTGCCCATCAACCACTACTCTTATGAAACCATCATACAGAAATGATTTAATAATTAAGACATTTCCAGCTATACCGTAACTGGATATCTTCTGAAGTATATTTTTGTCATCCTCTATCAAAGGCCTTTGATACGTCAAGAGCAACTGCTCTAGAAAGGAAGTCTCCGTCAAGAGAATCGCTAATCCTATGAGATATTACTGTAAGCACACCTGCTGTAAGTCTAGCAGAACGGAAACCATATTGAATATTACTAAGTTTATTTTTGCTGAGGTGGGAGACTACATCTCTATTTCTCTATCTGTGCCTACACCTAAACGTAGATTCCATGAACAAAACTTCTTTTTTAGAACTGCACGCCTGTGGAATTGTCTTCCGTTTTCCTGCTTTCCAGCTGACTACAATATGGTTGTCTTCAAGTCCAACGTAAACAAGATCTTGATGAGCCGTTGCACTTAAGTTAACAAATTTACCGAATTTCCATTACTAACGAATACTATATTGTCAAATTGATTACTGTATACTCTTAACTCTTATCCTCGAGTGGTCTCTGGGCCTTGATATGTGGTTATGCCTGCGTAAAAAAAATTAACACAGCAACTTACACAGGGACTTATTTGTTCGTACTGAGAGGGAGATGACAGATCACCTGAATTATCGTAAATACAGGGCATTCTGACGAGGTTTTCCAGGGTGTTGGGAAGACATTCTCTTTAAGCCAACGTTTACACAGCTTTGTAAGTATGGGTGCTAGTTCTGGTTGAAGCGTTTTTACCACTATGATAGGAATGGCGACACGGCTAGTTGCTTTACTGGAATCAAGGTTTTTAATTAGCTTGGCAACTTCAGACACAGATATTTGAATATAAAATAGAGTATTTTCTAATACAGAAGGAAATACTGGGGGTTGGCGGCCTTGGTTGCATGGGGTAGAATTAGCTGCAAAGAGTTTGGCTTAGTCTGATGCTGACGAGATTACCTCAGATCCATTGATGATAGTTGGGATAGAACACGCGCTTCTGTTCAGGATCCGAGAACACAACCGCTGCCTAGCTACTTTTGGACTTGACGGACTGAGCATACAACTCTCTTGCATTCTTTATTACTCTTTTACAGTAATTGCTGTCAGTCATGGAAGCGGCTTTAACACATATTAAATGTTCATATATTTTCTCAAACATAAAACAACACTTGTGAGGGATGTGAACTGTAGATTCCAGTTTTGTTCGATATTTAATTGTATAAATATTTATTTATTATGATAAGCAGTGAAAGTTTTTTTGTTTTTTAAATGATAATTGACTGAATGATTTTTGACACCCTTAAGTTTCAATTTCTCCGCTTAATCGTCCCAACACTTACCCTATATTAAATGAAAGTTTCACCCCCGAAGTTTCGCATGAATTCTCAAGTTTAGCAATCGCAGAAGTTATATCGGCCGAAACTTTGTGAGAATAACATCCAAGGTGAAAACAATAGTCCAAATCATGTTTTCTGAATTTTCATTTCGCAAGATGTTTGTGCCCAAAACATATTCACTTACAGAGTATCGCTGGCTTTGCTAAAAAACATAAATTCTGAAAGCTTTCTTGAAAAGAGCACAGCAAACACTGAGTGAAAATCGTAAGAATTTCTAACCTTAGTTTTCCTTTAATCGTAAAATAGGAAAAGAAAATAACGATGACAATCGTTCGTATATAATGTTAGCCTTGAATAAAAGAATAGGAATACGTTTGGAAGCAAAAGAAAAGTCTTACAAATGCTGTGATTGTATGTCAACAATTATCGCTAACAATCCGTTTGCATGCGTAAGATCAAAACTCGCCAGTTGCATAGTTTTTAACCCACACTTTTCTATCTTTTCTTTATTTCAGGATGGCGAATAATTGTAGTGTTTTTATTGTTCGTTCGTATTCTTTGTATTTGCATTGTTCTATTGCCAGACACACACACACACACACACACACACACACACACATATATATATATATATATAAAGGAGCACCATTGTATATTTCTTATAAGAGCGAACTAAAATATGCGTTTGTATTGACATAAGTAGACGCTAATGATCCCTTTTTCCATAACGATTCACTGCTTGAATAAGTGAAACCAAAATTTTAAATAGTAAACATTACGTTCATGAGTTTTCTGCAAACACTAGTAAAAACAATGCATTCGCGGGCAATATGAATTGAACCATATACATGGAGAACATTGAGGAAATTGCCGCAAAAAGATGGACCCCCTTAAAAAACAATTACTGACATTAGCTAGTTAGTATCCTATATATTTACAAAGCGTCAATTCACTCTTGCATAGAATATTGGGCAATATCTGTGCTGTTACATCTACTATTCTAAGACTGGATTCCAAAATGTCTCCAAGCTAATAGATTTCCCAGTTTCGGTTAACCATCCGTCTCATTATCGAAATCTTGCGTCTCTGCGCCTGATTTCAAATGCTTTGAATGCACTCTGAACTCGCTCCCCTCGACCTACATACTCACGATTAACCCAATAAACAACAAAACTCCATTCACTGTTAATTTTCTCTAAATATCAGAAAGCCTACTATAATCGCTTCTTCGTTCGGACTGCTAGATTTTGAAATATTATTGTAAAGGCCTGGCTTTTTTCATTATTCACGGAACGCGAAATCATTTACTTTCTGTTTTGAATCATATTCAAGCCTTCACACAAAATTTTTGCGAACTATGGTTATAAAAATGCACTTTTATTATATATTATTGTACTTAACGATGCAAAAGTTAATATAGGAGTTTTTTAATTACTTGTTTCATAGTGTTTCATCCCTATTCTGCTTCCATATTATTAATCTATATATTATTTATATTTTTTATTTGCATTTTTGTTGATTTTTGTATTTTACGTACATTTTATTATTTAAGTTTTATCATCTTTTTTTACTCTCACAATGATTCTACTATTTGATTATTTTATTATTTAATTATTCATCATTTCTAATTGTTCATTTGATTATAAATTTACTATAATATTAATTTAATTTATTTTTTATGTATATTTTTATAAATTATAGAAGATTATGTGTTATTATTATCATTATTTTTACGTTATTATTTCACTAGCGGGGGCACCCGTTTTTCCAGTTGTAATATAATATAATTAAAATTAACTTAAATATTTTATATATCTGGATTTTGTATATATTATTATAGAGTCGTAATTGCAAAAGTAAAAAAACAAAAAAACAAACAAACAAAAAACAAACACAGGAGTTTGGTACCATCAACTAGTATCGAAACCGAAAGCAAAACTGCTGCATTCAAAGCTGGTGATGTTATCACTGTATCAATGTGACAGGCATATGTTCTGACTAAAAATAAATTAAGATACATGTACCAAATGTATAAGGATTTTTTTCAATTCTGACCAATTTTGACCCCATTTAAACGATATTAACTGGCTTTGAAAACGGTGCACAAAATCCAATCATTTAAGGCCTTTAGCGCCGCTTTGCAACTTTCAGTTTAGGAGGAGATATTTAAAAATATGGAGACAGAGGGACTGAAAGACAGTGTTTTATAAAATAGATATGTACTTATATCCTTACCTCTTCACGACGGCAGAGTTAGACACAAGTTCGGTTTTTAATGTGGGGAAAAGCCAGCTCCTCAAAAATGAGCACTCTGCATAGGAACACAAAATTGCCTCAGTCTAGAAGGATTTCTCCTCCACTGATTGGGGTAAAAAAGGTGAAGCGTAGTATCAGAACAGATACACCACTTTGTTCTTAGCCGAACTTCTCTTAGATTCTCTTTTCTTATTAACATATCTACTTCGCTTACTGTTTAAACCCCAATTCTATTGTGGGCACTTCCTTCTTCCATAGATGTCTTAGCCACGTTCACCCATTCACTTCTTTGTCTAATGATTTCCTCGTAACCTTCGTCCCCTTACACTGAAAATCCTTAATACCTTTATTTTTTCTTTCTTTTTGTCGTTTTTCCCTGTTTCTTTTCCTGCCCTTGCTTTTAATGTCTGTAGTTTATGTCACTTGACCTCTGTCCATCGCCTTTTAAATTTTTAAAGCATTTTGTCTTTTTAAGTAAATAAGGTTATTTTTTTGATTATTTTTTTTAAGGTAACCCCATTTTAAGTTGCCTAATGAGGAGTTGTGGTTTTTACGGACCATCTGACCGAATCATTAGCATGTCAATTGTCGCTACCTTGGAAATTAATTTATATTAAGAAAAATATTTTAAGTTCTTATTTTACTGAGCAGTCATTATAATCTCGTTAAATTCACGAGCTATAACTTTACCACCTATAACTTGGTGTATGTATATATATACATATGATTCAGAATAAAATTATCTAACAATCAACTGGTATGGAAACCTCTGATTATAAGTCTTACAAGATATTACTGGCAGTAATATTCTATAAGTAATATCCCACCTAAATAATCATCCACATAAAAATACAACTGCTCTCAAAGACATTCACTTCGGATTTTACCATATAATTTGGATGTGGATTTTTATATCCTTTTCATTAACTTCCCTTACTCTATGAGATTTAAATACTTAAACAACTTTTAATTGTGATTTCCCATGTCTCACTGACTTTAGCAAATAAGGTGTAAACCATTATAACTATTTGCTAATATTTTCTTCTCTGAAGAGATGGTAGACATCGAACTCCTATAAGATAAAGAGTTATAATATTTCAAATGTATTCTTTGTCTTACATAGAATAATAAAAATCTTTCGATTTGAAATTCAAACATTTCACGTCATAAATTTTTAAATTCATTGAATAAACAACATTTTATATATACATATATATAAGATAAAATAAATTAAAACTGTAAATTAAAGTTTACAATTAAATTCATTATTTGACAGAATACTCCTGCTAACAATGTATTTTTAACCAATGATGGAAGCTGGCCTGTTGTTTTTTTTCTCTCTATTGTTCTCTCTTCTATTCAACTGGAGATCAACCTTGCTATTTGGATTATAATGATTGAATGAACGATTTTTGTCAATTTGAGTTGATTTTATCATATTTTTCTTGCCATTGGCATTTCAATTCTGACTGCTGGAATCCTTTTTAAGATTCTTTTTCATTTTTCGGATTACCATCGAACGAGTCTTCAAATAAGTAGAAATGTTATTCCCGGTTTATCTTTGTTAGTTTTTACATTTCCCACATTTTTCACATTTCTTCATACGTTTCTTAAGAGACATGAACATTTTGCAATTTATGACTATCGTTAATGGTAGTTTCATCTAATGCCTTAACGAGCAAATTTTTAGCCTAACTACAATTATAATTTGCTAATTTCTTTCTGTCATCAGATGATAGGGATAGCAAGAACAGCATTCTTTGTACTTCCGCGGAATAGGGATTTTGAACATTGTTAGCAGAAGGATTCTATCGAATAATAAAATTGTACATTTAAATTTAGTTATAATTTCCTGTCTCTTATAAGCTCCACTCTCTATTGTGTTTGTATTGAGCTTTTTTATTTGGTTGCGATTAATATATCAAGATATAAATACAGGTATTTATATTAGATTGAAGTTTAATTTTGCTTGTCTCAGGTAAAAGCCGCATTAAATTGACCTTTTTTATTTCTTACATAATTACATACGTATTATGTATATAAATATATACGTACGTGTGTTCATTGTTTTACGGACTGTTACCCTTCTCTTCATAGCTATTGTTTCATTACTTTTCGGCCAACTCATCTTTTGCCTTCTCCAGTTGATTGATCGCGATGGAATAGGAATGCTGCTTCTTGTAACTGTATCTCGAGTAATTACTGCCTTCGACAGTTGTCAGTTACACCATGTTTTGGCCAACTAATTTTCTGCCTGGCTTGGGTAGGATTAAACCGTTTATCTTTAGAGAATACACACCTGGTAACGTGGAGACTCAACACTTCTATCTACTGGGCCACGGGCCCTAACAACAATTATGCAGATGAGAATAACTGTTGGCAAAAGAAGAATACACAATTTATGGATCCTCATCTCAAAGAATTCCTCCTAAAAAAAATTAAAGAAAAAAATTAAAAAAACTATATAATGTACGTACGTGTATGTGTGTATTTTTCCTGCAACTCTGAGACGCATACGCAATTACCAAAGTAGCTTTTTAAAAACCGATTTCGCCTTTTCATGACATTTTCACTGATATCATCGGGGTTTATTTTTTTTTTTTGTTTCTGTTTTGTAATTGTTTGCCGACGATTTCCTTTATTTTATTCTCCTGCAGTCTTTAATTTTTTGTGGATTTTTTTTGTTTTGATTCGCTTATTCTTCCATTGTTCTTGACTTTTTATCTCCTCTTCAAAATGGCGAATCCAGATTCTCGCTCTTTTCATGTATTTTTTTTTCTCTGAACATTGTCTTCTGCTTTCATTTGCATCGCCCATTTTTTTTTTTATTTGTCCCTATTTCGATTTGATTTCATGTTTCCGGTTCATTTTTTTTATTCTTCTTGATTATTATCACTTTCATTTTGTCTTTTTATGAAGAAAATTGTGCTCCCATTTTCATTTGGTCAGTCGCATTTTTTTTTTGTTCATCACATAAAGGGTTGTTTGATTACAATCGGAATTCTTTGGGGACGAATTACTTACCATCACTTTCGTTGTTTTCTGTTTTATTCTTTTCATACTTACCGAAACGGGTTGACCATTTCTTACATTTCCAAACAATTCAGGTCCGTTCACTTTTATTTGTTTTAGCTTTTCCTTTCGTAACTCGGCTTTTATTTTTATATGTACCTCTGTCATTGTATCACAACATCTTTCTCCCTCCCTCTTTCTAAATCTTTCTTTTTAGCTGTCACCTTGCTGTTTCTCCGTCTCTATTTTTCTGTCTGTCAACTTCTGTTTCTCTCTCTCTTTCTCTTTCAACTTCTCTCAATGTATAATATATATATTATACGATAAGGGTTCACAAATTAAAGCCTCCTATTTTTCTAATTCTGTCCGAATGGATCAAAGGGAATTGGAAGTTGCATTGTTACGATAACTGAACTTCTGAATACATGATCTAAAATTTTCATCTCTCGGTTACTGATATTGACGATGTGGGACAATGTATGAGGACTCTTTTCGAGGGAGCTTTCGAGCTCTCCTCATTCTTGGTTCTTGTACCAAACTTGTACTCGTGTGGGACAAATTCAATCAAATCAATCTCTAATTATTAGCTTGACCCAAATCGGCAGGTCGAGTTAAAGCTATCAGTGCACACACGTGCCGAAAAGTAAAAACTGCTTAATTTTCTGATTTCGTGTGTTCTTTATATTCTCCTTCTTGCACTCTCTCTCTCCTTCTCTCTCTCTCTCTCTCTCCGTCTCTCCTTGCAGAGAGAGAAGACTTGAATTGTATTGAAAAGTATTGCTGTAAGCGTCAACTTGGACAATGGTAAGCAGTCTGGATCCGATCGCAGCCGACATCGGACGGGTGTCGACCCTCGTGGTTTAAAATGCCAATCAATTGTAAAAAATAAACAAGCCGCATGTACTTGGTCCTCCTCCGGTGTTTCATGTGAAATGACGCCACAAAAAATAGTGAAGAAATGATACGAGAAGTTTGAAGGCATAAAATGCTTTCACATTTTTGCCAAGTTTCAGAAAAATCTAATGGATGGGGCAAAAGTTATGGGGTAATAAGTGTCATTTGTTTGCAATTTTAGGGGATTTGTGACCACTTTTCAGCTCTTCGGAACGCTGAATCCCAGTGAAAATGGACACACGGAGCAGTTTCACGCCTTAAGACACGTATATTTGAATTCAGCACCATGGAGAACCATTATAGACATTATAGATTATACCAATACATACATATCAAGTTTTTGAGTAATATGAAAAAAGAGCTTGAAAAAACGCATGTTATTTTAGCCCTGTAAGACCCAGAGTAACCCGTACTGAATTTACATTAACAACAATAACCTCCACATTTTGGCCAAGTCTCAGGAAAATCTAATCGATGGATCAAACACTATGAACCAAGAAGTGTAATTTTTGGCTATCTTGGGACATTTTTCACCTCTTTGGAGCTCCTGATGACGCCAAATCACAAGGTAAATGGGTAACTGTGCAGATTAAGGACTTATTACATGTATATTTGAGTTGAACACCGTGAAAAACATATAGTCAGACGTATCAAGTTTTTGTTAAGAAAGATGAAAAAAATTCACAAAAATGGGGGCATTTTTAGCACTAAAAATCCCCTGGGACATGAACCATAATTTTGCAAGGGTCAGCTATATTGTATTCATATTAAGAACAATGACCTCCAGATTTTGGCCAAGATTCAGAAAAATCTAATAGATGGATTTGAGTTATGGGGCAAAACTTGTCATTTTGGGCTCCTGGGGATGCACTGGGAATTTTCTCCAAAAATGTTTTTACTGTACATATCTATTCAACGAAATATCATTTATGGCACAATTTCAGGGAAAATTAATGCACGGTTACCTGGCAATCGTCTGGAATAGCAGGCGCACGAACGCACAGACGGACGTAACTGAAAAAAATAGGCCCCTCTCCGATGAATTGGTGGATTAACAATATTTTATTTTAAAAACTTGTCTATTATAGAGTTAGAGATGGTTAACGAATTCTCCAACAAAAGCGCGTGCTGAACATCTCGCAGCAGCATCTATGGAGGAGTAGGGGCTCACAACTACACAAAAGCCGTTAAGCAAAACAGCATTAGCAACTCCAAGAGAATCTGGAGATTCGAAGAGAGAACCAGTCATAGAAATTTTGGATATCCAATGTGATTGATAAGTGTTTAAAATAAAATGTATATATGATAAGTTTCGTCAGGCTTTTTAAAAGAAATTTACCCTTTACCTACATTAAATAGGGCAGGTGAATGGATTATAGAAATGATATATGGTATATATAGTAAGAAGATTAAAGTTGAGTACAAATAATAAAAACAAATATCAAATTTTTATTTGCTTTGTTATCTCCTTGAATTGGTAAGAATTTGATTTAGAAAAGGTTACGTGTAAGCCAAAAGTTTAAAATTGATGAATGAAAAGACGATATTTTCATAGGTGACGCGATAAACAGGTCAAATATATTAAAGTAACATATAACGCAAAAATATTAAGTATATAAAATTCCTTTTTTGTTGTTTTTTGTTCTTTTTCTTTTCTTTTCTTTTCTTTGCATTAGCGTCAAAAAAGTAAACGATTTTTTTTTAATTTTAATATTTGAATCTTAAGTTGTTAAGAAAATCGAGATTTGCACGAGGTCTTGTAATGTAAGGATCTGATTCCAATTCCGGTTATAAAACAGATGAGTATTGGCTGAAGAGAGCTTGATATGGGTTTCGAAAATACTCTCCCATTATTAGGTTTGAAACCGACAGTACCGATCTCTTACTTTATCTTAACTTTCTGTAAATAAAAATAAATATTTAATTCGTTCAATATGTATGCTATGCTATATTTTTTTCTCTCTGTATAGTGATCTTTTTTTTTTTTCTCTTGTATCCATTTTCTTTGCATTTCTCCACCCGCTGTCTCTTTTGCGTCCTATGGCTAGCACTAAAGCATATCATATTCTAGAGTGCTTCCCACTTACCACTTTTGTCACTTACCTCTGGGAGAGTGTGTGGAAAAGAACATTAGTGCATATGTAACTCTAATTGGAAATGAACTTCACATACTGAAAACACTTACACGCACATATTCTTACCTATGTATGCTCAGTTTTGCTTTCTCATTGAAATATTGCAAAGGACTGCCTTTTTTCATTCAGGAAACGCGAAATTATTTACTTTCTGTTTTGAATCATATTCAAGCCTTTGCACAAAATTTTTGCGAACACGTATTCACTATTTGGACCCACTGAGTTGACAAAATGAAAACAAGAATGCCTTACTATTCTATGAATTCTCACACGTGACATTATCCGAGATTATTCACTAACAACAACAGGTGGTGTTCCCTGGAGTCTGCGTAACAACACGCATCCCCAGGTTTCCATTACTCTCTACCTCTTTCAATACCATTTGAAAATGAATTTGCATGTTCGCAACAACCGTTTGCCATTGCATTTTCGTTTGTAATGACCATCAGTCCTCAATGGAATTCGAGCCAACTTAACACCCATCTAGTGGAAGTTTGGGTAGTGGTTTCTCTCTTCGGTTTTTATATTCTGCATGGTGCTTCTCGAATAATTATTATGTTACAGTTGACGCCGACACTACATGATTCTGGATTGGGACTACTACTATTATTATTAGTAGTAGTAGTAATAGTAGTAGTAATGCGTAATGGAACGGCTATTCCAGCTACTATTAAAATAACGGAATTAAGATTACTGTTTTGGATTTAATGAAATATTTTAAGAATATGGTGAGTCGTAAATAATCCTCTTTTTTACTTGTACAATATTACTTTTTCACTTCTCAAAAGCAAAAACTGTTTTTAACTATTATGTCATTATGTTTTATTTACTCAAAGCGTTGAGGAGCTACAAAGACGCTTTTAGTACCATTAAAACGAGAAACGTTTTGCGTTACAGAATTTATTTTTCAACATAGTCACCAGCATTCTCAATGCCCATTTACTATCGATGAAAGATGGCTGTGCATGAACGTCATAAGCGCGTTTGATCATACGAGGGTCGTTCCAAAAGTAAAGCTTACAATATTATTGTCTTTATTTCAAAAAGTTGTAGAGCTACGAAAGTTGGGAGTAGTACAATTTAAACGAGCGACATGTTGTGCTCTAAAATTTATTTTTTATAGCCACCACAATTCTCAATTCACTTTTGTTAAGGATTCAGTAACGCATCTTTGCTTCTGAAGTTTGTCCCTGACTGAATCTTTCTTAGTCACACTCTGTTAATATCTACAGAAATATAAAATTCTCAGGCCACAAATGCATAAGTCCAGTTATCATAACAAGACAAATCGCAATACTTTGTTTCATTCTAGTGAAATAAAAAACAGAAGACATTACTTTTAACAGCTTTCGTAGTTTTCTCTTTTGGATTTAAATTAAAGCTCTTTTTCGGCTTTCCTAATGTTACGTGATAACGGCTGTCCCCTTTTCATGTAAGTAAAAACAATAGGGAATTAGTTAGATGTAAATATGAAATAGGATAGTCAATGATTCGAACTTTCGAAGCTAGACTTGGAATTGAGAATTCCAATCATAAGTTAAATTAAATACAGAATGTTATTGAAAATAAGGAATGTGGAATTGCCATTGTTTAGCTCACACAAAATACTTAGATATCTGTTTATTGAAAAAGAAATGTAATGATGAATTTTGTTCCTGTTATAAAAATGAAAATTAAAATAAGGAATTTAAAAACGGGCAATGGGAAATGTTATTTGTAAAGTGGGTTACGAAAATTAGGTTAGAGGGTCGGCTTTGTAAGAAACATGTAAATAACAATGCATGTTTAAACACGGAAGTATGTCGTACCATGTTTTCATATGCACGTGCTTGGTCATGCAGTGACGTCATGAGTTATGAATTTAGTTAGATAAGTCGGAATCAGTCAGTTAAGAGAAGCCAGAGAAGGGAGCCCGATCAGAGAGGTTCAGACCGATTCTCGGTTAGAGTCAGGGCACCCTCTGGAAGCGAGAGGTTTTAGAGGTAACCATGTAAACAACTTTGAATCCCTGAAATACAGAATCATTTCCGACCGGTCGAAGAATAAATGATCATGCGTTTTTAACTGCCGCCTTTCTGTGTTCATCATCACAATGAGAAAGGTAGCGTGTTTATATTATATGTACAACTGTTAAACGTAAATGTAAAACGCACTCTTGGTCTATCTATCAAGATATTCAAAAATCTCCTCATTGAATTACAGGCTTGGTGCTCTTGTAATAACATGTACACTGTCTATTATATATATATATACAGAACTGTCTCTCTCTTTATATATACCCTGTTTATGTATCCAATATGATATATCCACAAACATGAACACCCTAAGACAATATGAATACTCACAATGAATATATATATATATATATATATATATATATAGCATCTCACAACATGATCACACAACATGCACCTCTAAGACGAACATAACAACAACAAATATAATATATAATTCGTCATAATAAGAACGAAACATACACTCATATTTGGTACCTTCTAAAATAACACCCAATACGTAACACTAACATTTTTTTCTCTTTTATTTTTTCTTTCTTTTTTGCTCTGTCTTTCACGTTCTCCTTTTCTTTCTCTCACTTCTACTCTTCTTTCCATAGATAACATTTATATATATATATATATATATATACGTTTACTCCTTTCTTTCTCTTCTTTTTCTCTTTCTTTAAACGCTTCTCCTTTTTTCGCTCTTATGTCCTCCTTGCTGGAATCTGTTCTGTTTTTCTTTTCCCTTTTTTTCTCCTTATCTCTTCTCTTTCTCTCTTTTTCTCTTTGCTTCGTCTCTTTCCGCCTTCTCTTTTCCTTCTATCTTTTCTCCGCTTTCTTCTTCTCCCTTTCTCTCGCACTGCATTCCTTTCTCTCTCAGTTGTTTCTATCTATCTTCTATTTATCTCCTTTTCTCTTTTCTTCTCTTCATTTTCATTTTTTATATTCGCTTATACTTTATCTTTTCTCAATTCCTCCTTTTCCTCTCTCTTTATCTTTCATTGTTTCTCTCTTTTTCATTCTTTCTTTCCCCCTCCCCTTCTTTCACTCGTGCCAATTCTCTCTTTTTTTGTTCCTATTTGTCTCTCTTTCTCGACCCTATTTTTCCTTCGCTCACTTTCTCGTTTCCTCGTCTTTTATCTCTTGCTTAAATTAAAGCCAACCACACCCAGTTCGCAATTACAACCCGTCTCTACCATCTAGATACACCCCCAACTATCTACTTAGGGTGTTGGGCAACCAACTTCAGTTTTATTTTAACGTCTGGCGTAATATCTAACCCCCTTCCTTTCTTTGTCGTCTGCCCCTGCCCCCGCGCCACACACAATCTGCCCGGCGTTCTCCAAAGAACACAATTAGTTAATTGAAATACTACTGCTCATCCATTGGAGTCAGCGGAGCCGTTTTAAAGGCGGCGAGAAGGATGTCTGGTATGTAGAAGGAAGAGGTCGGAATGAATACGGACCATCCTTCTACCCTCCAGGAGAAGAAGGTCTTGGCTTTGAACAGAATCAGATCGAAGTGTCAGGGGAAAGTGGTTGGAGAGGGGGGATCCACAATAAAGCGGTAAAAATGGGCGGACGCTCGTGAAACGATAAGGGAAAATGCAAAGCAAGGGATTTGGTAAAACTGATCAATTGTGGGTCATCATGCCAAGTAAGAGGATCATTAGACATGTCCATCTCTCTCTCATATATATATATATATATATATATATATATATATATATATAATGTATAGTTAATTTTTTCTCGTTCTGACATTGATATCAAAAGCCATGCTTTTCTTTTTAAAATATTAAAACAAGCTTAATATACCCAGTCATGGATATGCGACTCACTATATGGTGGTTAACTAATTCGTATATCTTTTTGAAGAAAGAACGAGCGTGAATTAACTGCTAATTCATTTTTATGAGCTCGTACAAGATAATTGGTTTCAGTTCACTATTACGCTTAGTCTTTACATTGTGCATACTTGTGTAGAATTTAAACTTCTAACACACGGAAATATAATTGAGCTTGTTGGTGTTTGCAAAAAATCCCTGCTAAAATCCTCTTTGAATATTTGGTCCACAGAGTTGAAACAGATTATTTGAAAATGGGGCACACTTTAAGGTTTTAGCCAGCAAGAATTGCTAAGAGATGGCAGGTAAGTCGAATAAAACTCTACTCTTGCTATTACTGTTGCACATCCACAACAACAAAATCGCTTAATTTTTAATATTTCGTATCCATTTATAGGTAACTTATACGGTAACGATGCTGGAGAGATAACTGACGACAAAGACTGGAGCGCTAAACTTTCTGGTTTCCATTCTAGCGGAATTATTCTACAACTTTTGAAAGCATTATTTTATATTGGATAATAATCTATAGAAAATTAGCTTTACAATAAAATCTGCATGGATGTAAATATAATATTTCTGTGTCTTTTACGACCGGGCCACGCCAGGCGGCCTGCTAGTATATATACTAGCAAAATTACCCGTCGTTGACTGGGTTCCAAAACAGCCTACAGAAAATGGACTCTGATTTATGAAAGTATGATAGGTTATGAAAAGGAAGGGTTGTAAATTTGGGTTGAATTTGGGGGTATCAAAACCAAAGCAAAATATGATGAAAGTAAAAATAAAATAGATAAACCCCATAATTTATTATACCATACCTGTTCACACTGAAACACTTATCACAATATTCTGTGGATCTATATTAAAAAAAACCCTTGTTAAACTTTGTGACATATTTACATTCTATAGAGTTCAGGTGCGAACGAACACCCCCATAATTTTATTATACCATATTTCTTCAAACTGAAACATAATTATCAAAGTATACTTACGCAGATAGGTATGAAAAGTCTTTATTAAAGTGTGTGCCTATTTCCATTCTATAGAGGCCAGGCGCGAACGCAGACCCCACAATTTTATTATACCATCCCTATTTAAGTTAAAACCTACTTATCAAAGTATTATTATGTACATCTATATCAAAAACACTTGTAAACGTTTTTTTTTTAATTTTTTATTTCCATAAATTGTGGACCAGGCCCGAACGCAAACCCCACAATTTTAATGAATCACCGTTCTGTCAGATCAAACATACCCATTCCTGTGTCTATACATCGTCTATCATTATATGTAATCAGTTTTTTAAAATAGTCAACCATATAGGAGCCTATTCGTGACCACACACAAACACACACATTCAGCTTTATATTATAGATATATATATAAATGACCCAAGTTGCTTTCAGATCTCTCGTAATATTACTCTGCAACATTATTTTTTTTGTGTGAAAAATCGTTCCAGACTAGATATGAAGCCATTTGCGGTAAAGAGGTAAAATTAAAAAAAAAGAAAAAAAAAAAGAAAACAATCATTATACGAAATGTGGTGCTTAATAAACTGACTTTTGGAAAGATCAGTAATATAAGAATGTGGAAAATAGTAAATCGTTTCACTAACCCGTATTTATTGAAAAGCCACTACATGACTAAGAAGTTGTATTAAAAATCATAAGAACGAATTAATGGCGAATAATTGTCAAACAAACTAGAACAAGAGACATATAATAAGCAGACATGTTTTGGGATAAATTTTGCTTAGGGTTTTTTTTCGCTTGGTTGTCTCCCCTGTAGCCTTACCAGGCCACTACTATATATATATATATATATATGTGTGTGTGTGTATTTGAACGATTAATCAAAATCGGGACTCGGAACTTCTTGAGGTAGCTGAATCGGTCTCGGAATCGGAAAAATTATAGTCTAATTTCCGATTCTTAAATTTTATTTAATAAAACATGGAACAAGCACAAATTGTTTTTTATTAGAAGCTGTGCTTTTGCAACATAAGATTGAAAAGGGCCACAGAATGAGTTATAAATCTCGTTAACAGATTAAATATTATTTAGCAGATTTTATTTAATTTATTAGTCATTCATAAGTTGCCTATTGCCGTTGTAATCGTTTCACCTCTATTCGCTAAAATGTCTATGTGCCCTAATCCGAGGGAGTTCATATGATTATTAACAAGTTTTAAATGCTCTGGGCGAGGGGGTACATTTCGTTGGCGCCAGCTGAACATTGAGATGTTTGTCATCGGCTTCTTCTAAAATAAAGGTTTATGGCACCTAAAGATGAAATCCTCAGACTCTCCACACCTGATTTTATTTGTTTTTATTAGTTTTATTGTAAGCAAAGTAAATATTCTAGTGTTCATTTGCCTATTCAATATCACAGATTTTAAAAAGCTTTTCGCATTTATTTGATAAATTCCCATATTGTGTCTATTAGAGACTTGGGACTTTAATATCAAAGATTTAACATGTTTGGAATTTTGTTTTTCTGGTGCTGGTTTTGTATGATCACCACATCCTTTGAAATATTTAATGTTTTCTAATATTTTGTTTGGATTTGGCATAAGTGAAATCATGGATAAAAATCTCACAAGTTTATCAAAACCTTGGAAGAGCAAACATTCAGAAGTTTGTTATCTTAAAAAAAATTATTTCATATACATTTAAAATACACTAAACATAAAATACCCAAAATATATATATATTAGCTATAGGACAATTCCAATATTATTCACGATTTCGCGCAAATTTTTCAATTGATACACTTTCCTATTCCGGTTCTATATTAATCTATATTTATTTAATTATAGAATTGTTACTTTTAATGATTACCGTAAAAAACACATGGTAAAATTGCAGATATTTACTCAAATGTAAAAATGTATTTGTGGCGATAATCTATAGATTACATTATTACTCTTCCTTTCAAATCGATACAATATATATATATATATATATATATATATATATATATATATATATATATATATATATATAACAATTTTGAATAAAATATACGTTTAATACTGTTACTGAGAACTGTTTATGGATGCTCGCTTGCAGACAAGTAGATCCTGATTCTTTCCCTCTCACCGTTGTTGTAATGTCCGACAGATGTGTTAGGTTCGAATTTTGTGACCAACACAACAATAATATTCAATACTGATGATTTCTAGAAAAGATTGAAACACATATGTATATGATAAGAAATATATATACATATATACAAAAATATTTATAAAAATGAAAGAAACAAGGCATTTGCAGTTCCATTGTCCCTTTCTAGTTTAAACTTAAGCTAATTACTGTGCTAATAAAAATTATTTATATATATATATATATATATATATATATATATACTAGCATTTCAGCCCGGCCTTGCCCTGGTATTTGGAGGTGTTTGTTGAGCAAGAAAAAAAGTGGTAGTAGGAAGGCAGGCTCGAATCCATATCGCGAAGGAGGAAAATAACGGGAAAAACCTGACGTCTTTGCTGTTACGACCATCGTCAAACTGGAAGTGTCGTAGGTTTAAATTAAGGCTAGACAATCGAACAGAGAGGATGACTTTCGAAAATATCGGTGAAAAAAAACGACTCCTTCCTGTAGAAAAGTGCCCAGTTGAGGGTGAAGAAATTAATCTTGTTAGCCAATTCTTCGGTATTTGTCGTCGGAAAGGTCGAGCTTCAAAACGATACTTATCTTCTGAAAATCCATCGCCTCTGTCGAAAGTTTCCGGCAGACATGCAAACATACAAACATGCATACATACATACATTTATATATTGGTAGCTTAAATTTCCGACCGAAACCGATTAAAAACCTTGCCCTATATCTGAATACCCTTTATGTAAAATTTCCAGCGTTAACAGCAGAAATTTTCTGAGTAATTTTCTGAGTAAACTTTTTTTAAAACTTTGACTCCTGTTATGACCTTAACATTTATTGTTTTGGGCTCAGATCTAACTTAATAACTTGATTTATATCCAAGGGAACTCTATCTAAAATTTCATGGTCTTAGACAAAAATTGGCGGAGGAGTTTGGTAGATTTCTCAAAAGTCAAATCGTTGAAGTTTGACCCCTTAACAGCCACATTTCTGGCTAAACACCGATCACAAAGATTTTCCCAAATCTCGGTACCCTGTATATTAAATTTCGTAGACTGAAAACTGATAGTTATTGCGTATGGAAATGTACACTGACAGACAAACACGTTCACTTATATATATTAATGAGTTTGGCAAATGTCCAGGAAAACTGCATCTACAATTTCAAGTGTTAAGACTCAAAATTAACGAAGGAATTTGGTACAGTCTGCAAAGGTCAAATCTTTCAACTTTGACGTTATGGCAACAAAATTTTCGCCCATTAACTGATTAAAAAGCTTTCTGCCTGTCTTATACCCTTTATGTAAAATTTCAAATGTTCAGACCCAAAATTGGCTGAATAGTTTGCGAGAGACCGCAAAGGTCAAATCGTTTTATCTTTGACTCCTTGGTAGCCAAATTTTCGACCAACAACCGATGAAAAAGTTTGCCTTATATCTGAATACACTTTTTGTAAAATTTCAACTGTTTAGAGCAAAAATCGGCTCAGTAATTTAGTAGACCACAAAGGTCAATTTCTAAAAACTGATCCAAATTTTAATCCCGTAACATTTATTGTTTTGGGCTCAAATTAAATTAAAAAGTTTGATCTATGTTCAAGAAACCTAATTCTCAAATTTTATGTGTTTAGATCCAAAATTGGCGAAGGAGTTTGGTAGAGTTTTATAACTCGTTGAACTTTGACACCTTACCAGCAAAATTTCTGTCCGAAAACCGATTAAAAACATTCTCCCAAATCTCAATACCCCTTATGTCAATCTCATGTGTGCAGACTTAAAATTGACAGAGTAATTAGATAGGGAAATGTAAACACACAGACAATTTCACTTAAAAAAAAAAGCAAAACAAAAACAAATGCCATGAATATTGCCGGGTAGAGGAAAAATGATATAAAAAAATTTATAAACGGGAAAATATCACATAGAAATCAATTTAAGTCCTAAGGATTTTATTTTATTTTATTTTTGCTTGCAAAGAGGGTTCGAGGCTTTAATTAAAATGTTTTTTTAATGAAAGGGTGAGTGCGACTTGCTCAGAATCTTGAACATGTTAGCACTAAAATTCGTTGCCAACGCACGATTATTTATGAGGTGCTGGCAGATAGCAGAACAATATATATGATTCAGAACCTCTGAAGGTGAAAAATTTTTATATAACGAATCTTTGATGGTACGTTTTGTTAAAAGCGAAAATCCAATATTTGCAATGTCCGCTAAACATAGTGCACGTTGCAGCTACATTTGAATAAATATTTAATAGAATTATTATGGGTACACATATTTGCAAATGGGCGACAGCATAGGTCTACTTCAAAAAACACGTGGGTTCGATGCAAAATAACACCGTTACACAGACAAAAAGATTTGCTTATCAAATCAGTCACTGATATTACATAGCCAGGTTAAACGAGCGTAAACAGTATATCTATTGACTACAGTTTATTTAGATTTGGAAAAATTAAAAACTTCATTATTAATAGTAGATTCAACAATATCTAAAAGGTAGCCATTGTTTCAAACGGCCTTAGTAATGAATTTAAGCTTGTCATCCAGATTGATTTCGAAACAAATCATTAAAGCCCTATGTGTTAAGTTCTTAATTAAATTAAATTTTTGATTTGTAGGACTAAATGAGTTCCCACGTGTATAGGGACAGAGGTTGGTTTACGATAGAAGGTTAGAGATCATGAAGACCTCTTGAAAATAAGAACATCTAAAAAGGAAAGAGTAGAATTGTTTTTTATTTACTGTAAATCTAAGGGTTGGATGAAGGTTCATCCAGCCGTTAGATTTACAGTAGACAAAGAAACAAATTCTACTCTTCAGTTTTTAGATGTTCTTCTTTCCAAGACTTCTTAAGTGCAAAAAAAACGTTCGCTTTCGTCTCGTTGTAGAATGGGCAAAAAGTGACATCAACGTAACAAAAGTAAAGGTTTGGTTTATGGAAACCAGATAATAGACCCTCTTTGTGATAACCTACAAAGATATTAACCAAAGCTGGTCTCAATGGAGAGCCCATGGCTACACCATCTATATGTTTATACATAATCTCATTAAAACTGAAGTCACCGACAAAGTGGCGAATTTCATCAATTCTGCAAAAGTATTTTCAGGAATAGTATTCGTCATTATTGTACTTTTAATCTATCTATTCCATTGTTTCTTTTCCTTTAGTGTTTTTCGCCTTGATAACCAATGATTTTATTAGTATAAAAAGACAAAAGTCAAGTAAAAGAGTAGACAAAGAGAAAAAATTGAAGGTGATGTAAAAAAGAACTTATTCTGAATGCATTGGAATAAGCACAAAAAGACTTAAGTTGAAGTGAGAGTTAAAAAAGAAAAAAGGGGTAGAAAGTGAGAGAAAAGAGATCAGGGAAGGGAAATGGGTGGGCATATAAAAATGGCGAATCTTCTAGAAGCATTTTTGCCTGGCTTGCCAACAATCACGTGTTTCGCCCTTTATCGAACTGACATGACCACAGTCGAATAAGCAGCATTTTCGTCGGGGACGAGGAAGAGGCAGTTAATGACAGCGATGGAGAAACGACGGCTACCGCGGCCCGCGTTGGTCGGCCATTCCATTGTTGCCCCCGCCTCTTCCTTCCCCCACACCGTGCCATCGCACCACGCATGCGTGCATCAACCAGTAATTGCAAAGATCGCCTCTTGCGTAGGAGGTTCGACTTAGCCCGATCCAATCGATGCAGTCAGCTTTAAAAACGAGGCCGAATACGCGTCTTTTATTGCTGCTTCGTTGATTTTTTTCATTTCGTTTTGCTTTCTTTTTTCTCTCTCTTTTTTCCTTCGTCATTATTTTCTTTTACTTTTTCTTCTTTATTGTTTAACCTTTGTCTTCTACTTTCAGTTATTTTCCTTCCTCATAATCTTTATATTATTTTTATTTTCTATTTATTCCTGTTTTAATGTTCAATCTTTTCTTTCTAACTTCATTACTTCAAAATAATATTTTAACTAAACTATTTCACTTTACCTTACACGACTATGATGATGATCATCATCATCATCAAAAAATGGTGGAACAGGTTTTCAATTATAAATAGTATTACATTTCCAACGTTATTGATGTAACGCATCGAAGCACATAAATTAGAAACCCATGATTTTTTTGAAAATCTACAAGTGTAGTAAATAATTGACAATCAACAATTCCCCCACTATCAAATAATCATGAATTTGTTTGCACGTCAACCGAGAAGGCTATCATGCTTGCCAGTACGTTTATCTCAAATTCCACATTCGGCCCAGCAAACAACTACCTCCCTGACTTTCCTTTGCAGACAGACGCCTCACTAGATAATCTGAAAATCACCCCTTCTCAGGTGCATGGTATCATACAAATGCTCGACACCTCGAAAGCATATGGACTCGATCTCATATGCTATTAAGAAAATACTCCACCGAGGTTGCTCCGGTTCCCTCCAAACTTTACAACAAATACCTTAACGAATCTTGCTTTCCTGACTGCTGGAAAACTGCTTCTGTGGTACCAGTTTTCAAGAATTCTGGCGAATAAACCGTTTCATTAAATTATCACCTCATTAGCCTTCTCCCCTATTTCGCCAAAATATTTGAGTCCATAATTTATCAAACTGTAGTCCATCACCTTGCAGCTGCTAAACTGCTGACCGACCAACAATATGGATTTAGGCAAGGCCAAACCACAGCTGATATCCTAACTGTAATATTTGGTGTGTATATCATTCACTTGACAAAGCAGCTGATGAAAGAGCGGTAGCCCTAGATATATCTAAGGCTTGACATGGTATGGAACGATGATCTTCTCAGGAAAATCAGATCATATGATATCTATGGAAGAGTGCTTAACATAATTATATTTTTCTTAAGTAAGAAAAGAATCCAGGTCGTATATCTAAACGATACGATATAAATACGGGACTATTATAGGGGTCTATCCTAGGGGCTTTCTTTTGCCTAATATTCATAAATTACCTCCCTGATAAAATTGTCTCTGAGATGCGTAAATTGGCTAATGACACCACACTCTATAACAGGCACGAGGGGAAAAATTAACACATAGCTAAGGAACTGGCAGAAACGCCAGCGAGAGACCTCCGATCTGTAGAGGAACGTGGACGAAAATGAATCTATCTGGTAAGTATAAACTGAGGCAGCCAAGAGCGTTCACGACTTCCTTCATTCGAACACTGGATTGTCTAATATCAGCGCCCGATTTGAACATATATTACTTCTTTATTCAATTCATTCTCCTGGCAGGTGTTAGACTGAGGATAGTGGCTTTGCAAATGGACTCAAAGGTGACTTCGATATGTGGTTGAAATCTCGTAAACAGCAGAAATTGTCACACTGCACTGATGATTGCGTTTTTCTGTAAGAATGAATGAAGAATAATTATTTTATATATATATATTATATGTTTGTGTAGCATGTATTAATTATTTCATTGTACGCCAGTTGTCTAGTGCGGCTAACTAACAATCAACCCTAAGCTGCATTGGTCTTCCGACCATTTAGTTGATAGTAAGCGAGCCGAACAACTCAAGCACGTGGCCGAAGCTGTTGATGAGTGACGTCTTAATGTTATATAAACACTAAAAAAACTACACCAGAGTGATGCATTTTTATAAGGAGTTTTCCATTTCTATTGTTTGTAATTAGCGATATCAGTTATGATAGAGTGCGAGAGCTATATATAAACATCCACACACACACACACACATGTTATATTTTAACGTTCAGTTATGAGAAAAGTAAGAGTCTTAAGACTGTTCCTGGAAGTAAGATCTTTGAGGTTCATGTGAGTCTTGGGAGAGTTCATGTGTGTGATCATGTTGTGAGAAGAGATGGGAGATATAGAGACATTAACATATTAACATTGTTAGAGAAGAGATGTGGGCATTAACACGTAGATATAAAGAGAGAGTGAGGGAGTGTACATATAAGTAAACTTTGAGAAGTGATTCGCTATCTAGATAGACAGACCGATAATTGAGAGGTTTGCATTTATACCGATGGATTGGCAGGTTGGCATTTATGCTTTGACAGTTAGTGTTTGTATAACATTAATAGACACATTTACTTTCTAACACATTTTTTTTAGATGATGAATTTCAAATAGATTGTACACATAAAATAGACAATACCTTTTTCATGTAATGATGGACACTGGAGACGGAGTTATAAAAACACATTGAACATTTATTCTTCTTCCACTTGAACCGGTTGGTGGCTTTGTGTTCAGGAATTCAAAGGTTCACATATTAATTTTCAAAGTGATCGTCTCGCTTCTAGACGTTGAACCCCATGTCTGGACCCAGGCTATCGCCTGACTCTGACTCTCTCTGAGTTTCTCACTCACTCTCCAACTAACTAACTCTCACTTTGAGAAATCCATGCATGTCCGGCCACGTGATCACAATTCACGTGTTTCAACATGCGCGAGTCGCACGTTTCCCGAACATTCTGATTTTCCAATAACCTATTTTTCCTTTGTTATTTTCACAAAGGAATTCAACCTACATATCTAATTTATTTAACCCATATTTTATTATCCACATTCTTTTAACAATGAATAGTTTATTTATTATTTATTTCATCAGAATTAACAATTTACTGGACATTCCATTTAAACCTATTGTTCTTTAAAACTTATATCCAAGGTTCGATTTCTGCTTTCTCTCATTTTATTTTCATTTTAAGTAATCTCTCTATTTTATACTTACATGAAAAGCGGACAGCCCTTATCATGTAACACACACACACACACACACACACACACACATATATATATATATATATATATATATATATATTGGCTAAATACAGACCAATCAATATAATGATTTAAAACAAAATGAATATAAAGGTTAGCTAACGAGGTTTCGTTCCTCGCTCAACAGAGCTAAATCGAGGAAAATACGATTTTAAAAAAGTCATGAATATAGCGGTGAGTAAAAAAAAAAAAATAAATAAATAACGAAAAATAAAAGGGGGAAAATTACATAGACCAAATTAAGTCATAAAAGATTTTCTTTTTGCTTGCAAAGTGAATGTCTCAAAGACTTAATAAAAATAGTCTCTAGAATTTTAAAATGAAAGGGTTAGTGCGACTTACTCAAGATCGTAAATATGTCAGCAATGAAACTAGTGGCACACGCATGGTTATTTATAAGGTGGTCGTACTTATTTTGCATTGAATCTTCTTGTTGTTTTTTCAACCAGACCTATGTTGCCGTCCATTTGCAAAGATGTTCTCCCCTCTCGCCATAATAATTCTATTTATTTATTTATTTATTTAAATGTAGTTGCAGTGCGTACTATATTGGGCGCACACCGCAAAGATTAGATTTTCGTTTGAAATAACGTGTACCTTCAAAGATTCGTTATGCAAATTTTTCACCCGCGGATGTTCGGAATAACGCGTATGCTTCTGCGATTTGCGTACCTTATAAATAACCATGCGTGCGCCACGAATTTCAGTGCTGACATGTTCCTATTTACAATATCTCCCCACGGGACAGAGTTAGACACGAGGGTCGTTTTTTTAATGTGGAGAAAACGAACAAAAATAAAAATTGTCTCAGTCATGAAGGATGTCTTTCCCACTGACAGAGAACAAGAAATTGAAGTGCAGCATCTAAAGAACAGATACTGCACTTTGATCTTGACCCGAAGTGCAGCATCTAAAGAACAGATACTGCACTTTGATCTTGACCCGAAGGCCAAGCTGACATGTTTACGATCTTGAGTAAGTAGCACTCGCCCTTTGATTTTAAAATTCTAGAGACTATTTTTATTAAGTCTTTGAGACCTTCTCTTTGCAAGCAAAAAGAAAATCTTTTAGGACTTAATTTGGTCTCTATGTAATTCCCCCCGTATATTTTTCGTTTTTTGTCCTCCCCTCGCCATATTCATGATTTTTTCTTTTTAATCGTATTTTCCTGGATTTAGCTCTGTTGAGCGAGGAAAGAAACCTGGTTAGCTAACTGTTATTTTCATTTTTTATTTGTTTTAAATCATTATGTTGATTGGTCTGTGTTTAGCCATTATTAAATTCTGTACCCCCGAAAAATGTACATATATATATATATATATATAATTATTATTTACAGGTTTATTGTTCAATATATAGTAAATGCGTATAACCTCACCTTCAAAAATATATATGGTTTGTTACTTATTTTGAACTATATTGTAACTTTATTTGAAAGGGAATCTTTTCCCAGAACGCTGTCTTATACAGCATTACACTGCATATCGGAATTGATCACAAATATAAATCAACCCAACAATCGAATTATTATGGCTTGTACAGCAAACGGACACAGACGCATATTTTCATTTCGAAAAACGTGATTGTATAGCACGGAATGCTCGTGCTTGGATGAATCAAGTATTGGCGGTATTGATAAAACTATTCTCGCAATAAGTTTCTGATGCTCCTTCTTCTAAGCTTTGCATTTGATGTAATTGCAAATATTGCACTTGTTAAATTCATCGTTATTCAAACGAAGCTCCTCTTTTTTCATAATCAACACTCAGATCCGTATTTTATAGAATGATTCCAGTGAACTGAGCATCAAGTTCGATGGAATGCATGCATATAAGATGTAGTCTGTAGGTCAGTCCCGGAACATATCAAAACAAAGGGATTCCTCTAAGAGACTGCAATGAAGATTCTAAAAAAAATGATTGGAAAACAAAGATAAACTTTAAAGTTTTCCTTTGCTTGCATGTATGAACCAAGCGATTTAAAATGTTTTTACAAAAGAAGAGATTAGTGAGGCAAAAATATTTTAGCATCATATAATTGGTAAACAAATATCTGAATATACAAGGTGCCTTCAATAAGTTTCAAAACTTTTCAGTGACGTAGCTAGAGTAAAATCACCTGGAGCGGTCTGCTCAAATGTCACCCCACTGACACTGTGTAACCCCTCCTTTTTTGTCACCCGGACGCCCCCTAGATACATCACTTATATATATATATAACCACTTAAACCTTTATCCAATTATTTTTCACAGTTAAAAGAAAATGAAATGAGTTTCATCAAATAATTTACTATAAAACGTCTGCAAAAATATTCTTAAGTTCCTAATTGTAAAAATATCTAAGAGTTTCTAATATTTTCGAAAAGATTAAAAACTTAAAAACTTTGCATAATAAATCTTACTTTCAGACTATTTTCGCACATTAGCTTGGCTGAGACATTTTGTTGGAGCGACATTGTGTCACCCCTCTTTTGCTGGCACCCTTTAGCTACTCCAGTGAGCCTTTTTTCGTATGGGCACTTTTACTGATAATACACACATGGAACTCTGGTCCTCTTCAAAGTAATATCCTTTTGCTTCAAGGGCTTGTTGCACCATTCTAACAAATTCTGGAAATTCCCTTTGATGACCGTGTCAATGAACCTCGTGACAGCCCCTTTCATCTCCCCACTGTACTCATGACAACCTCAAACGTTTTTCTTGAGATTAGCGAATAAACAAAAGTCACAGGGAGCAAGATCTGGACTATAGGGAGGGTGAGAAACTGTCTTGATGCCCATCTGGGTCAAATAGTCTGTGACAAGGATGGAGCACCATTGGGACAAACTTCCCGCAAATCTGACGCATCTTCAGTTCCACGTGAATAAATGTGTATACTGTTTCCACACTGGCATCAAACTGTGCACTTGCTGTCTCTATAAGCACCTAAATTATTTATTTGACTAATCAACTCTGATGTTCCGACTTCCATACTCCTCCCACCCATCTCATTATCCATCACCGACCCCCTGCCTTCCTTTAACCTCTTATGCCACTCAAAAACTTATGCCAGATTTGTACAGAATTCTGTATGTTTCTGTGGCATTTTTCAAAGTTTAACACAATTTTATTGCGTAGCCTACTTCTAAACACATAATTTTATTGCGTATCCTACTTCTAAACACATAATTTTATTGCGTATCCTACTTCTAAACTCACGGAGGAAACAAAGCGATGAAAATAAATACAAATGAATAAAAACTAAATATCAAACCAATGTAAGATCTTTTACTGTCTTCACTTTAATTATTACTGTGGTCCTACGTGCCAATTTGTGTACTTATATTTTGATGATAACATCGCTTTTTCGGAATATCTCCATTAAAACATCGCTTGAATAGCGAAGACGTGTAAATTACAGAATATTATCCAGGATAGATTATTATGAACTACATTTATGAGTTTGATATTTACCAAGCAATAACTTCTTTATGATAATCATAGTCTGTATGTCCGTTAATAGTTCTGGCACGTTAGTTTTATTGAATACATGGCCGTTTTTCTTTTCCTGCTATGCAATAATATACAAACACGTCGTGTGTATGAATAGGATAAGAATAATAAGGCTAAAGTGTGGTTTTATAATATCACTTCAGTCTAGAACGAACGGGGTGCGTCAGTCGAACTTAAGGTGAGTGTGACAAATCGGGGCCCTACGATAGTGTGCGAGTAAAGCTAAGTAGGAAAATAAGAGATAATTATGGAGAAATAAAAATTAAGAATTTGAAGGTAAAATGAATGTACAAACAATAATCATTTCATCTCTAACTTCAAAGAATGATGTAATTGTCTAATTTGGAAAGAGGTGAATTTTATTTTATCTCACAAAACAAAAGCTGAATACATAGGTAATGTTCTAATCATGTAATCAATCAATATCTGAGAAGCAGAACGGGCATGTGTAAAATTTAAGTGCTTAAAGAACTACATTGCGGCTTGCAACTGGACTCGACATGCACTTGTTGCATACCGAAATAAAGTTATATTTAAAACTGGAATCAAGGAAATTGTCTCATGTGTTGTTCGCATGCCATCCAATATTGGAAATATGTTAATCACAGAATATCCAAGTTGAGTGTTGCCAGGAAGGAAGCAGGGTAACAAAACGTATGCCTGTTTATACATATTTTGTCGCCAGGGGATGTTTTGTGGATTGGAGTGGCAATCCGTTTACGCAATTCTCTATACAATATTTATAATATGAGTTAAAAGACTGTTTATTGCATATCTTGAATGTGTGTGTTTAAACACCCACCGCCACACGCAGTGTAATGCACAGCATGCAACATATGTAGGTTTAATATTCCCATACAAACTATGAAATGCGTAGATTATCCTTGCATGTATACGACGTGAAATGGATACTATATTTACTTAGTATATCGCATAAGTGGTAGACTTAAGGAAGTTTTACCACTATCACTACTATAAGTTCAGACAATAAGTACCCCAACTTTTCCTAAACTCTTACACCGACTTTAAGTCGAGTTGGCAAGCGATCTCCTCTAAAAAATGTCTTAAGTCTTCCACTTAACCTGTATAGAATGACCCCCCCAAAAAAAAACATATTCTAAGGTCCCATAAAATACAACACTCGATTAGAGTTGGGAGTTATTCTATAAATTTGCTATCGATTGAAGTATACAGTTTCTTATAGAAAAGGCAAAATTAATTTCGCTCCCACGTATGAAGGTGTGATACAATGTTAACATGTAGTCAAAATCAGCGGCTTTAAAGAAGGAGCACTCTGACCTATTAATGTTGTCCGCGCAACCCCTCACTATTACTATGTTAGGCTGCCCCAAACAGCAAGCAATACTTTTTTCTACTTGAAAGACAACAGGGGAAGGTAGAGAAAGGTGGCTCTCCTAGAATTGTGCAGGTCTAACAGTCGCCATTCCTTAGCTAACAAAAACAAAGCCAGTACAGCAATAACCTGGACTGTAGTGGCTTTGAAACCCTGAGAAGCGGACGCATCTAACAGTGCTATGTCGAGCATAAAAGCGACGAGCAGAGTCTCTTATGCCAGATGATACGATGTATCTAATACAAGTTCGATCCAGTACATGTCCGCATTAAATGATGAAAATTACATTTCAAACTGAAGCGTGGCCAGTAGATGACTGACGATCTGCTCCTCTCGCATAGATGAAGTGACGCCCTTAAAACTAAATGAAAATCTCGTAGAACGATGGAGATAAAGTATGGCGAAGAAAAACATACAACAGAAAGAGGACATCTAGATCACAAAGTAACGTTTCGAAAAAGGATAAACCGAAAAGCGTTATTTGAGATGAAAGCTGGAATAAGCGAAATAGATGGAAGGTGACGACCATTTTCGTTATCACTATCATCACGCTTAACATCATCATCAAAACCAGCAGCAGCTTTAACATGAAAACGAAACAAAACGGATAATAACAAAAGGAAAACAGCAAAAATGATGGCGGAACATGGCGTCAGATTTGAAGCAAATGGCGGCCATGTTTCAATTGGATAATGATCGTCAACAAACAGAGGGTTTTGTTGCTAAGTAGAGGGCCGCACACCCCTGAGATAACGGCCAGGTATTATTTGCTTCATTAGATATTGTGCAAATACTGACATTATCTTTCATTAAGACGGCGTTTGCTATGAGAGTAGAGTGAAAAACGAGAGCAAATGAGTTATCCGGTAGTTATGGCAGGGAACGTTAGAAGAAGGAATAGAAACTAAGGAAACGAATCACAGAAAAAGGGGATGGAAAAAAGATGGAGGAGGAAAGAGATAGGTTATGGGCGTGTGAGAGTAATGTAGATAATAGGGGGCGACAGAGATGATAGAAAAGAAAATATGATTGGGTTCGATATGAAAATGTTGTGGAAGGGAGTATGTAATAGAGAACTTTTGTCAAGGGTTGATGTTAAATAAAATAATAACAGAAAGAAAGATAAGCAGACAGACAGTGGGAGGCACACACAGACATGAATATATATATATATATATATATGTGTATATATATGTGTGTGTATATGTGTGTGTATATATATGTATGTGTGTGTATATATATATGTATGTGTGTGTATATATATATGTATGTGTGTGTATATATATATGTATCTGTGCGTATATATATGTGTGTGTGTGTGCACATATATATGTGTATATATTATATATATATATATATATATATATATATATATATATAATATATATATGGAGAGATAAAATGAAGAAAAATTAAGTAATCCATCCTCTGTTTGTTGCTTTCGTTACTCTTTGCAAAATGCCAAATACAATTCTTGAAGGCAAATCCGCTTTTGAAAATATCAGATTCGCGAAATTCTGCTTTAGAAATATCAATCTGGAATCCCTGGACAAAAATATGAGAGAGACTTCCTTGAATGTAGCCATCGTCTTCGAATATCATTAATATACTGTATTGTCATTATTGTAATGTTGTATGAGAAGAAACACGTGGTAATGCAGATGTGCTATGATTCTTTACTGAAGAAAGAAGTCAGCGAAAGGTTATAAAAGAAAGGGAATATTCGAAATAAATAGGACGAAAATATGGACATCGTCTGCCTAGAAATGCTGGACTGAAAGATTAAATTTAAATGGTCCTTTACAATGTGATTTCATTTGCGTAAGACTATGGAATCTATTTTTTTTAGTATTTATCAGTACTTGTTAATTTATCTCGCTTTGGTGAGTAATGTAATTTATAGAGATGATGGAAAAGAAAATATTATTAGGTTCGACATGAAAATGTTGTGGAAGGGACTGCATAATAAAGAACTTGTGTCTAGGGTTGATATTAAATAAAATAATAACAGAGGGAGATAGAAAGAGAGTGAGGGAAAGACAGGCAGAGAGAGAGAGAGTAGGAGGCACACACAGATGTGAATACACACACACACATATATATATATATATATATATATATATTTAAAATACAATAGACAATATTTCCATAAAAAATTTAATAAAATCGTATTTAATGAGCGTTATTAATTCTGCTGTCCAAAAATATCATTTTTCTTCTATCTAGAAAAATATCAGATTCATTAAAACATACTAGTTTGTCGAATATATTTCTCATTCTGTGAAATTTCCAGCTTTAAGAGTTAAGAAAACCTAAAAAATATAAAATATCCCTTGGTCGATTAAATTCATTTCTCTCTGAAGATTTCTGTGCAATAAACCTGTTTCAAAGAAAATTGTCGTTCTTTTAGTTATGTTCTCTTATGTTCTCTTCATTTTTGATGATATTTACCCTGTAGGGGCCAGCCCATCGTGGAGAGAAAATGATACTTCGATGTTGTTGACGGTTCTTGTAGGTCTAAAGTCGGTGTGTACGTGCGTACGCTGGCGTAAACTTGTAATATACACCGAAATACACACAACATTTAAAGCATTTAAAAATTACTTTATAACATTATTGATCTTTCTAATATTTTCTAATTAACTTTGCGAGATAATTTTGTCAAAGATGTAACTTTTATTTTATTTTATTTTTCAAAAATAAAGGATATGCGAATAATTTCTCCAAATAAAACTAGCAGAAAAACAATCTAGGCTTTCTGACTATGATAAATGTGTATTATTTATTTTGCCCTTGATTCGCTTTAAAAATTGTCCCATCTTGAATGCTCTTCAAAACTGCACAGACTTTGCCCCCAAACATTCTTTGTGCGTCTGGTAGAGCAAATAAATATGCATTTGTAGATTTTATCACCGGTTTCACTTTTAATACTATTCTCCTTTGAAATAATACATGCTTAAATCTGTCAGCCAGTACATGAGGCGTCTAGTTTATTTGTAAGGACAAATATAGTTTATTTATTAAACGTATTTCTGTGCATTATTGTGTAGATGATGATGTTGCTGATGACAATGGTGGAAACGTTCATTAGGAATGGAAAAATGAAATAAATACATATACACGTTCAAATCTTGTGCACTGAATTCTGTCAAACAAAGCCACAACAGTTGTAGGTAGGAGTAAAAAAAAAAACCAGTCTTTTCGACTTATGTATGGATAAGTTCTGAGTAAACTAACAACTGAATCTGACTTTTGACAAACCAGTGTTTGATAAAATAAACCAAACAAAAAACAAACAAAAAAAAACTAAAAGAACGTGTCCACCCTCAAAACTCGAAAACTAAAGAATTGTAATTATTGTCTTCAAAAACGATTCTTATGACGATCTTCATTAGCAACGTGCAAGTCACCAACATGGTTGTTAGCAGCATCAATATCGATTACATCATTCGTCTAATCAACGACTGCCGACTTCATTACGCGCTTCTCCTTTCTACGCCCGCGTCTTATCATCTCCTTACTCCGCCTGCCATTCGTCCCCATTCGAATCCAAATACTCTTCGAATTATTATCACAAAAACATACAAAGTCAATGTCTCAGTGTTATGACAAAACGAATTTAATAAAACCTTCAATAAAGACATCAGCATTAGAAACAATTGAAAAAAGAAACAAATTTTGTTTCGAATTTCTGGAGTTGAGCATTATTGTTTAACTTAGTAAAATGTTTAATTCTTTAATGTTTAACTTAGTAAAGAGTTGAATTATTTTATGTTTGACTTAGTAAAGTGTTTAATTATCTAATGTTTAACTTAGTAAAGATTTTGATATAATATAGGGATCATCAATTATAAATAAATTTAAATACTTTTAACATATATATGTGTGTATATATATAGTTATATATAACTATATATAGTTATAAACACATATATATTATTTATTTATAGTTATATTCTTTATATTTATGTACATATATATATATATATATATATATATATATATATATATATATTACAGCGTGTCAAATTATTAACGAGATTACATTTTTTACCAGTTTCAGAAACTTACCAGTAGTTCTGAAAAGAGTACTATTACAAAACAGCTAGCACAAGGTAAAAATGCCCTCGAAATATCGAAACTGGTAAGAATATACAATCAAACTGGGAAGAACTTTGTCAAGGGCCCTACAAAGATACGTAAGAGAGCTGATAAAGGTAAGTCTATAGTTGTTTCACGCCGTTCTTTACTCCAAATTAAACGTGAAGTTGTTAAGAACCCTGGGCAGACAAGTCTTTGAACAAGCCGGTTGAAGAATGTCTCAAAAAGTACTCGTTGTCGCCTTCTGAAAGAAGGGCAAGTATGTTAAGCCTGTAACAAAGCCCCCATTAAAGCAACGTCACATGCAAAACCGATTAAAATGGACAGAGGACAACATAAAAACGGATTTTTCCAAAGTTTTGTTCACAGATGAAGTGCTGGTCACTCATGATGCCCCAAATGGCTGGAGCAAGGGATCGTCATCAGCGTTTAAGGCGCCAATAAGGTGGTGGTGGCATAATGATTTGGTCTGGGAGTATCGGAAGTACTTTACTTGGCCAATGAAGAGTCCCCGAAGGCGGAAAAATGACGTCAAATGCTTACATAGGTTTTCTGAAGGAACACTTTGAACCATGGCTGAAGAAGCAAAGGTTGACGTTCAGAAGAACCATTAATATATGCAGGATAATGCTACCCCGCATACAGCAAACAGCAACAACATATATTTGCAACAACTGGGGTTCTCTGGGCTCCGGAGGATGGAGTATCCTGCGAATTCACTGGATTTGAAACCAATTGAGAACCTTTGGAGTATCATGAATGACGCTTCTATGCAAGGGGACGCCAATTTACGAGCAAAGATGCGGTGTGGGATGTTTTCCAAGAGGTATCGCGAGAAATAACTTTTGATGAAATCACAAATATGACAAATTCTGTGAACCAATATCTTTTACAAGTCTTTCATAAAGAAGATCGCAAACCCCCTACTAATTATGTCAACGTAGAAATTGCTATGTAATTATTGTGTTCTAAGCATTTTTCCTAGTTGATTTAATGTTTGAAAATGATTTCAATAAACAAGTTATGGGTATATTGTGTTTTTTTTTTCTCAACCTCGTTAATAACTTCACACACTGAAATCAACAGATATGCCTATCTTCTGCCGTAGTTACGCTAATACTGATTTAAATACTTATATTTTCTCACTGGAGTAGCCGAACAGAATTGTAACCATTTTCTCAAAGTTTCATAGATTTTTTATTCACTCGTTCCTTACATATTTAAAAAAAATGTAAACTCGTTAATAATTTGATACGAAGTATGTATATAAATATATATATATATATATATATATATATATATATATATATATATATATATATATATATATATACCAGCAAAAGTACCCGTCGTTGACTATGTTCAAAAACAGCCAACAGAAAATGGACTCTGATTTATGAAAGTATGATAGGTTATGAAAAGGAAGGGGCGTAAAGAGGTAGCTTCAAATTTGGGGGTACCAAAACCAAAGCAAAATATGATGAAAGTAAAAATAGATAAATATATTATACCATACCTGTTCATACTGAAACATTTAGAACAATATCCTGTGGATCTATATTAAAAAAACCTTGTTAAACTATGTGACATATTTCAATTCTATGGAAGTCAGGCGCGAACGAACACCCCGTAATTTTATTATACCATATTTCGTCAACCTGAAAAATAATTATCAAAGTATACTTACGCAGATAGATATGAAAAGTCTTTATTAAAGTTTGTGCTTATTTTCATTCTATGGAGGCCAGACGCGACCGCAGACCCCACAATTTTATTATACCATTTCTTATTTAAGTTAAAACATACTTATCAAAGTATTATTATGTAATCTATATCAAAAACACTTGTAAACGTTTTTTTTATTTTTATTTTTCTATTTCCATATTTGTAGACCAGGCGCGTAGGCAGACCCCACAATTTTAATGAATCTTCATTATGCCAGATCAAACATACCCATTCCTCTGTCTCAATATATCCATATTGGAGCCTATTCGTGACCAGACACACACACAGACGTTCAGCTTATATATATATATATATATATATATATATATATATATATATATATATATATATATATATAATGAAGAAATGAAAAACTTAACGAACATTATAGATATAATCATCACACTGATAAATAAATTCACTCATAACATCCCATTAATGTTATATATACATTAAATGTTAACGGGTATTTGTATGCTCGAAAATGAACAAAAATATCTTCATCACGTTAGAAACACAACAAATATATTTTCATATATCTTTTCTGCATTTAAGTTCCATAAATTAATCAAACCGAAGAAGTCTTTAAATGACAGATAGACACACATACATGCACAATTTTATATATACAGATAAGTAGTAATACATTAAAAATAAAATACATTAAAAATAAAAATCGGTTTAAGACCCCTCGAATTCAAACAATGTCGCTTTTCTTTATTTCCATTTCTTTTGTATGCCTTTTTGATACGTTTTTATTCTGTTTTTAGTCATACGTTTTAATCATTTTTTTTTTAAACTTTTTTGATCAAGACGTTATTGGTACAATTATTATTGCAAAGCTATTTTTTGTCATTCCGATTTACGATTACTACTTGATTATTTTTTATAAACAAACTCATATAAATAATTTAAGAATACACTTTTGAAGCATATAATCCATTTATTAAAATGAAAAAAGAAAAATGCTTGTTTGTATGAAATATAACCTAGTAATCATGCGTTCAAAACAGCCGTCAGGTCTGATATAATAGAGGCCACATCTTGTTTACACATGAAACGCAGAGGTAGATTTGATATAAATGTATGGAAGCTTTTCCAGTAAGCCATAGAATATCGATATACTGTACGATTAAGAGGTCACATTTTGTTTTTATCTTAACTGATACAACAGATTGGTCGGAAGACCCGAGTGGGGGCAGAATGGAAGATGAATATAGCTCAGGGTAAGTTGTTAGGGAAAAGGTCTAGACGACTTGCACATGGGTGAGTTCGTGAACAATCTGAGTGAGGTCATAGGCAATGAAGAAAAACGTGACAGAACCTCCTTTCATCATCTGTCTTGTTTGAGCTGGATAAAAACGCATTGTGAATATTGAACTCTCCACAGACGTGAACGTTAGCCGGAGTATGATCAGACAGGATGTGGTTATTTTTCTCAGATATGCTTTTAAAGATAGTAACTCCGCTGTTGTGGGGGTGATAGAGGGCAAATATAAACGCAGTCGTGTGAGCAAGTGCAACTAGAAAGCACAGATAAGGTAATTTAGGGCCGTCCCTGGAGATGTCTCTACCACATAGAAAGCAATCTGTTATGTAAGCACATATTCCATGCCCATGGCGATCTTGGGTGTCAGATTTAGATGTTAAGTTAAAGTGTCCTTTTAATTTAAACCCAGGTAGGGAAATAGTCAGTCCAATGCCAGTTTCACTTAGGAATAAATGATCTTGTTTAGTCTCCTGTAATTGTGTCTCAACCTCTGGAAGATTAGAACGTAGACCCTTGATGTTGGAGAAGACCTGGCAGTGGGGTTCCCGTTTGAAATTGGAGATCTGGTTTTAAAGTGTATTTTTTCTGGACACTTTTCATAAGAGTTTTGGGATTTGTGGAATAGGTCGACAGACTGCTTATAGCAGGGCAAAGAGGGGAAGTAAGAGAGAAAAACAAAACGAGGATATATATATATATAATATATATATATATATATAATATATATATATATATATATATATATATATATATATATATATACTTAAATACATGTAAAGATAAAGCCGTAACAATTGCCCGCTAATATAGCATCGAGAAGTCTCACCAGATTCGAGTTTTTTTTTCTGGAGATATTTCATGTTGAGGTTTTGGGATTTGTGGAACAGGTCGGCATATTTGGTTAGAGCAGTACAGAGAGGGAAAGGAAGAGGGAAAAAGACAGGAATGTGTGTTTTTTTTTGTAGCACACGAAAAGGTAAACCGTAACTATTACCCACTAGTATGGCATCGAGAGGCCCCACCAGAGACTACTGTATTGTCCAGAATCTATTCACTAAATGGCAATATGGCAGCCTCAGTACTTTGCATTTGCTGATAGGACAGCATCCTTAGTGGTTAATTCAAGGTTCGGGCCCCTGATTATCAGGTGGATAACGTCAGCCCAGATAAAGCTTTTACTTTCAGCACCCGTATTAGTGGCATGGCTACAAGGATAAGCATAGAAACAAAAAAATTCCGAGATCTCTCTACCGACTATTCACGCAAAATACTCTTTCTTCTTGTATAGCTAAGACCACAGTCGTGGAATTGCATAACTCAGACTCAGAAATCGTTTACCTGATATAGCAGAAAATCTAGATTGACGTTACTATTATAAATTGCATAATATCAATTCATAAAATTCGGAAATATCTTGAGCTGAAATTCCGTCAACATTTCAACCATTGATCCAAAACTATTAGCTACATACCCTGGATTTCAAGTAAGGATCTTCTACGATAGAACCCAACTATCTTCCCGATCTTCATTAATGATCTTCCAAATCACATCCTTACATCATTCGTAGACATTTATGCTGATGACACTACTATATATGGTAGCACATGTAAGACCGGAAAACGACCAAATTCTCTCTGATTCTCTCTCCTCTGATCTTGAGCAAGTGGTACAATGGAGAAAGAGGTGGCTTGTTACTCTTAATGCATTTAAAATCAAGATCCTATCTTTACATCATCAAAGCTCTGATCCCCATCTGGCATCAATTGAAATGAATGGCTCTCGTCTTGGGGAGGCCGCATGTTTTGACAAGCTTCTGGGCTTGACCTCTACTCCTGATCTTAAATAGAACACATACATTAAATCCGTTGCCAAGGCGCTGGAAAATGGTGTGATCCTTCTATCGATCCAGTAGATATCTCACTGCTGATACAACTTTCTATCTATATAAAAGCCATTTACGTCCAAGGATTGAGTACTGTTGCCCCATCTGGGCAGGAGTTGCTAGAAGGGAATTATCCTGCCTGAGTTCAAAATAGACTTTGTAACCTCGTAGGGGATGTCCTTTTCCCTTCCCTGCAACCTCTTTCCTACAGAGGAGATGTAGCAAGTTTGTCTCTGCTTTATCGTTATTGTCATGGCAGGTACTCGACTAAGCTCCAATCTATGGTCCCCCCTCGCTAAACTTTCACAAGAAACACCCGTCTAGCAGAAAACACTATCAATAATTACCCCCACTCTTTATGTGTGCCTAAACCTAAACGTAGATTCCATGAACAAGGCTTCTTTCTTAGAACTGCATGCCTATGGAATTGTCTTCTGTTTTCCTGCTTTCCAGTTGACTACACTATGGTTGTCTAACGTAAACAGGATTTTGATGAGCCGTTCCATATAACTTTACAATTTCACCGAATTTCCATTACTAATGATTGCGATATTGTCCAGTTTCTACTCTACACTCTTTAACACTTATCCTCGAGTGTGTTCTTGGCCTTAATAAGTTGTGATGCCTACGTAAAAAAAAAAAAACGAAGTTATCGCCAAAAATGTGAATTTTTCCTTTATTTTAACTTCAATGCATAAAAATTAAAGCAATGGTAATTAGACCATGACTTATGTTTTAACAAAGTTTGGGGATGATTGATCAGGCGATGTAGGCGATAGGCTGAACAAGACAAATTGTGACAAACTAAATCGAAAACGTAGCCTTTGCGTTGGCGTTAATTATAATAAATCTCTTTACTTCTATAATAATAATAATAATAATAATAATAATAATAATAATTACAACAACAACACCAATAATAATAATAATAATAATAATATAGGAGTTTAAAACAAATTGATCGATAAATGTCAATAATCGCTGGCGTCCCTGGTGTTTAAATTTGGTCTGCTCAGATGTTTACCATTCTCCGCCTCACAAAACAACCATTGCAAATCAATTTTCGCTCCCAAACAGCCATTTATCATTGATTTTTAGCTGGCGTTGGTCATCGTTCTTTTCTGGAAGCCTTCTCAAAATCCCAGTTTACTCCACGACATTTCAATCACGCTCTGATAAATTCCTTCTCTTCTTGATATTTTTATTCTCCTTGAACGTTGAAAAGTATTTTGTGTAGTAACGGTTATATATGTGAGATATGTGTGTTTTCGTGTGTGTGAGTATGTGTGCATGTTTCAGAGGCATATTAGTTCATAGCTTAAGTTTTATTGTGCTCAGTATTCTGGGTGACAACAAGCCTCATAATATTTCCAACTTTTTCGACAAACTTTGCATATAATTTTGCATTATTACAAAAGGTGCTTGCTATTGGTTTCTTACTGGCAATAGCCATTGTCTTCCCGGGATTTTTTTTTTTACACGGTAGTCACCATTTATCAAGGCCTGGAAGCCACTCGGGGATAAGGATTATTGCGTGTACGGTAATCAATGGAATAATATCGTAGTAATCGTTAGTAATGGAGATTTTATAAAGTGTCTTACTTAAAAGGGCGGTTTATCAGGAATTTGTTTATATTGGACTTGAAGACATCCAAGTTGTAGTGATGTGGGAAACAGAAACTAGCTTTGTTCATGGAATCTACGTTTTGATTTAGGCACAGGTAAAGAGTGGGGAAAATTATTGACAATAGTTTCAGTTAAACGAGTGTTTTTCGTGAAAGATTGGCGAGGGGGGACCAGAGATTGGAGCTCAGACGCGCACTCGCCAGGGAAATAATGATAAAACAAAGACAGGCTAGGAACACCTCTTCTGTGGGAGAGAGGTTGCACGGAAGAGAAAGGGGCATCCCCCATTAAGCTACGAAGTCTATTTTGTAGTCTGTCAAGGCAGGATAGGCTGTTTTTAGCAGCTCCTGCCCTGATGTGGCAGCAGTACTCCATCCTTAGACTACCTTGCTTTTATATAGATAGAGAATTGCATCAGCAGTGAGATATCTACTGAAGCGGAAAAAAACATCTTAATATTTTCCAGCGACCTTGGCAACGGGCTTGATGTACGTGCTCCATTTAAGATCAGGTGTAAAGGTCAAGCCCAAAAGCGTGTCAAAACATGAGGCCTCCCCAAGACGAAAGCCATTCATTTCAATTGATGCCAGATGGGGATCAGAGCGTTGATGATATAAAGATAGAAGCTTGGTTTTAGATGCATTAAAACTAACCAGCCACCTCTTCCCCCCATTGTACAACGCGCTCAAGATAAGGAGAGAGAATCAGAGAGAACTTGGTCATTTACGGGCTTTGATGTGTTGCCATAGATGGTCGTGTCATCAGCATAGATGTCAGGAAATGATTTAAGTATGTGTTTTGGGAGATCATTGATGTAGATCAGGAAGAGAGTTGGGCCCAGGATGGACCCCTGAGGGACACCAGCTAATACTGTGTGCTTCGTATTTCTTTCCATCAACCACTACTCTTATGAGCCTATCAGAGAGAAATGATTTTATAATTCAGGAAACATTTCCAGTTACCTGTAGCTGGAAATCTTCTGAAGTAAGCCTTTATGCCATACCTTATCGAAGACCTTTAATATGTCGAGAGTAATTGCCCTAGAAAAGAAAACTTTATTGAGAGATTCACTTAACCTATGTGATATAACCGTTAGTACATCTGTTGTAGATCTTGCAGACGGAAACCATATTGCATGTCACTATTTCTGCTGAGGTGGTTGACTACTTCTTTATTTAATATGGATTCCAGCAACTTACTCATGAAACACAGGAGACGTATTAGTCTGTAGTGAAAGGGAGATGACCTTTCACCTGAATTCCTTAATAAAAGGAATACTGATGAGGTTTTCCAGGGTGTTAGGAAACACTTCTCCTTAAGGTAACGCTTAAACAGTTTTGTAAGTTATGGTTGAAGCTTTTTCAACACTATAATTGGAATGCCGTCAGCGCCAGTTGTTTTACTGGAATCAAGGTTCTTGATTAGCTTGGCGACCTCACGCACAGATATTTGTATGCTGCATAGCGTGTTGTCTGTTATAGGAGGATATACACGGAATTGGTGACCTTGGTCGCCTAGGGTAGAATTAGCTGCAAATTTATTGGCAAATTGTTTGGCTTTGTCTGATGCTGACGAGATGACCTCAGGTCCATTGATGATGGTTGGAATAGAACGCACGCTTCTGTTCAGGCTCCTGTTTGCTATTTATCAAAACTGGTGGGAACCAAGCCGCTGCTCAACTACTTTGGATTTAACGGGCTGAGCATATGGCTCTCTTGCATTTTTTTATTACTCCTTTACAGTGGTTGCTGTCAGTCCTGAAATCAGCTTTAGGCTCAGTTCATCTATTACATTCGTAGCTACGGAAAAAAGGATTTCTGTGCGCGATGGCAGCAGGACATTCTGGGGATAACAATGGCTTGCTGTAAGGTTTGTTGGAATTGTTGATGTTATGAATCGGTCTATACCTACAATTCACCATTCGGTCAAGTTTGATACTATAGAGGACACATTCTTTTTAAACATGGAATGCAGATGTAGATCAGATATAAATGTACGGAAACCATCCCCGTGAGCCATAGAGTATCGATATACTGTACGGTGGAGAGGTACGTCTAAAGACTTATTACATTTCATTTTTATCTTAACTGATACAACAGAGTGGTTGGAAGATCCTAGAGGAGATAGAATGAAACATGAACATAGCTCGGGGGAAGTTGTGAGAAAAAAGTCTAGAAGGTTTGCATACTGACCGGTAGTATCGGGCACACGGGTGAGTTCGTGAACAATCTGAGTGAGGTCATAGGCAACGAAGAAAAACGTGACAGAACCTCCTTTCATGATCTGTCTCGTTTGAGTGGGCTAACCATCCTGCATTCTGAACATTAAAGTCTCCACAGATATGAATGTTAGCTGAAGTATAAGCAGACAGGATGTGGTTAATTTTTATCAGATATGCTTTCAAAGATAGTAACTCCGCTGTTGTGGGGGAGAAAGCGGGACAATACAAACGCAGTCGTATGAGCAAGTGCAACTAGGAAACACAGATTAGGTAATTTAGGGTCGTCCCTGGAGATGTCTCTACCACATAGAAAGCAATCTGTTATGTAGGCACATATTCCATGCCCATGGCGATCTTGGGGGTCAGATTTGGATGTTAAGTTAAAGTTCCGTTAATTATGAACTCATCTAGGGAAGTGGTCGGCCCTATGCCAGTTTCGCTTAGGAACAATATGTCTGTTTTCGTCTGCTGCAATTGAGTTTCACTCTCCGGAAGGTTGGAACGTAGACCCCTGATGTTGGAGAAGAAGACATTGTAGTGGGGGTCTACATTGGAGAATGTTGTTCTAGGTTTATTCGAGTATTTTATTCCTGGATATATTTCATGTTGAAGGTTTTGGGATTTGTGGAACAGGTCGACAGACTTTGTTAGAGCAGGACAGAAAGGGAAAGTAAGAGAGAACTAGGCTGACAGCTATTAGTAGTGTGCTCTCGTGTAATGAATGAATGCGTGAATGTAGGATTGACATAAGGATAAATACTATGACCGAAAAATGGGCAGAAATGACTTAAATAAATAAAAAGTAAATGGCTTAGAAGTACTTTAATGAAATTAAGGATGAATTGAATGACATTAAGAATGATTTCAGTGCTTAAAAAAATAACTGGAATACTTCAAAAACAACTTGAATGATCTGGAGAATGACTTGAATGGCTTTGAGACTGACTGGTTGTAAAGTGGGTGATCATTTTACATTAAATTAATACAGAAAATTGATCCCCTACTTAATATCACAATAAGTACAGCCTGTAGTATGAACAGATACTACACTTTGATCTTGGTCAAAAGGCCAAGAAAAGGGTATTTATTTGCTCCCCCACCGAGCAAATTAGGCACAAGGCCTATTTTTAATGTGAGGAGTGAAAGGGAAATGGGGACCAACTCCCCGGGGAGTAGGGGAGCTGGATAGTGATAATTGGTATGGAGGGTTGCACCTACATTGACCAAGGTCTTATATGTTTGGTTGGGTTTTTTTTTGCTCTGCCACCGAGTAAATTAGGCACAAGGCCGATTTTTAATGTGAGGAGTGAAGAGGAAATAGGGACCATCTCCCCGGGGAGTATGGGGTTGGATAGTGACAACTGGTATGAACGGTTGCCCCTATATTGACCAAGGTCTTATATGTGGGATTGCCCCCAACTATATGCGTTTGCTTGCAGTATCTACCGGAGAAGATACTACACTTTGATTTCGGCCAAAAGGCCAAGAAAAGTGTATTTATTTGCTCCCTCACCAAGCAAATTAGGCACAAGGCCGATTTTTAAAGTGAGGAGTGAAGGGGAAATGGAGACCAACTCCCCGGTGAGTAGGGGAGCTGGATAGTGACAATTGGTATAAAGGGTTGCCCCTACATTGACCAAGGTCTTATATGTGAGGCTGCCCCCACATATGGTCTTTGCTTGCAGTGTCTGCCGGAACAGATGGTATTTATTTGCTCCCCCACCGATCAAATTAGGCACAAGGCCGAATTTTTAATGTGAGGAGTGAATGTGAAATGGGGGCCAACTCCCCGGGGAGTAAGGGAGCTGGATAGTGACAATTGGTATGAAGGGTTGCCCCTACATTGACCAAGGTCTTATATGTGGGGTTTCCCCCACATATGGTCTTTGCTTGCAGTATCTGCCGGAACAGATGGTATTTATTTGCTCCCCCACTGAGCAAATTAGGCACAAGGCCGTTTTTAATGTGAGGTAAAAACCAGCTCCCCTAAAAGTAGGCAAAAAGGGGGCACTCTGGTTACCAAAAATAATAATTGTCCCAGTATAGAGGGTTTCCCCTCCATTGACTGGTAAAAAATATCTTAAGTGCCGCATCTGAAGAACAGATACTACACTTTGATCTTGGCCAAAAAGCTAAGAACAGCATCTATTAACAACAGACCTATTATCTTAACCAAAAAGGCCAAGCACAAAAGTGTTACGGACAGACCGAGCGACAGACCGACGACCGACGGACCGACGGAGTTACTTATAGAGTCGCTTGCACGCGACTTAAAAGACTTTAAATTTGTTATTTTTATTTTCTTTTTGTTTTTGTAGCACATGATAATGTAAAGCCGTAACACTTACTTACTAGTATGGAATCGAGAGGCCCCAGCAGAAACTACTGCATGGTCCAGAATCCATTAACCAAATGACAATACAGCAGCCACAGTACTTTGCACCAGGTGGCAATACGCTTTTCCAGGCTCCCATTCCTCATCGCACTCTTTCAGTGGAGTTCCCTCCTTTTCTGATCCTTCCATGCTCTTTAACCATTCTCAAGTTGGTGCTGTGCAGGTTTATGTCCACATTATAGTTTTATTTTAATGTAGGGAAAGGAGAAATTATTTGATATTTTGTCCAGTTATCTTAGTTCTTGTGGGGCACGTTTTATTTCTTTTCATTTTTCAATTTTCTGGCATGTGTTATAGTTAATGTAAGTTGTTTCCGCATTCAAGGGTTTTCCTTAAAATGTTAACTATTTTCTTGATTTATATTAGTTGTACCTTCTCAGCTTTTACTCAGATTCCGATTTATCCCTTACATTTTTCGAAGTTATTTAGATTGTTCCAAATGCTTCTAAAATTATTGGTGCTATCCTTTTCCGCTCTATAGTCAGCTCCATGTATTTGATTTGGTCTTCTGTCCACTTGATATTCACCATGTGGTCTATTCGGACAATGAAATCTACTTTTTTCCCTTCTTGTTAATTTCTCTGACATCCGGCCTCCTTTCTTTTATAGGTTTCTCGTGCGTACACTCACGTTTCGTAAGATACTATGATTGTGTTTATATTATATATTTTTTTTATAATAATAAATTTAAAACGTAGTAAAGAGGTTTATTATTGCCACATATAATTAATATATGGGCTTGAAATGTTAGAAATTGTTGAACTTGAACCACCTATATATTTGTTATTCCTACTTCCTGCATGAATGGATATTGGTTTTTGCTTTTCTCTGAACGCTTCAACCTCTTTTTGTTTGCGTTTAAACATCTTTTTATGCAACCTTATTTGTGACGCCTTAACTTTATACTCACATCTTAATTGTTGTTTCATTATTTTTCGACAAATTTTCGAATGTTACGCTTCATCAAGTTTAATGCTGTATGCAATTCATTTTATACGAATTTGTGTTCCATTCGTAAATGGCTTGATTTTGAAGAGATTCCGCGCGTCTTCCTTTCTTTGGCATTCTGTGGTTTACTTAGTTTTTGATTAAAGATGTTGGTTGATTAATTCCAGCACTTAAAACTATTTATCCAATTTATATAAAATAAATATGAATATTATTTAGAGCGTACACCTTCAACGTTTTTATATTCCCGGTTTAATTTTCTAGCAAATATAATTTACTTGTATAATCAATTTTATTTTCAGTCGCTATGTGTGCTGACTTTAGAGTTTTTTCAACTATGGTTTGTTAAGTTTCGCCATGTATGCAAATTTATAATTGACAGATCAGATAAAGTGCCTGGCTGTAACTTCACGCTTTTGTTTAATATCTTGACAATTACGTATTTGCGTAAATTCTCGTCAGTCTTTTCGCTAGATTTTGTCTGCTAATTAAAAAAAAATATTTTTTGACAAGCGCAATTTTGTGACCAACTTTGCAAGAATTTTAACCATTATTTTTTAGAAACCGATTTTTCCCCCATGCCGTTTGCTGCATTGGTAACACTGTCTAAACGATAATTTCTCTTGTTTTTGAGAGGTCGGTTCGTTTTTCACATTAGGTAGCTATTGTTAAATTTGCTTTTATGAAAATAATGCCTTGCTTATACTAAATCTGGAAATATTCTAGAAGCGTCATATTCAGAAGTGTACTTTACTTTCTTGACATAACCTACTACCTGTTGAAAGTTTTGAGCACGAGAAAGTATTCGGCTCGCTATCCCGCGTCTAGAGAAAAGACGTTAAAATCGCAAGTTTAAACTAGAGAAACCAGTGGTTTGGTTTCTCCTTCAATCGGGATTCAAGGAAGACAACACAGAAATAGTCAGAAAAGACTTTAAAAAATCAGAGTTGTAAACAAAATTACAACGACCTCTTCACCGAGGAAGAAATAACTATTTTAAGGCGTAGTATTGGTCTTGTAAAAAAAGAATACTAACTCCAGTGAGGCATTAGAATTCACATCAAAAGGAAACAATAAATTCTCTATAGAAATACATTGCACCACAGAAGATTTGGATTATTTTCTTGGATTACAGAACAAAGCGGGTTGTTATTTTTTCGAATGAGAGTGTTTAAGTTAATGGCGCAAGGGAGGTAATTTACATACACCCTCTTTTAAAAAGATTAAGTGTTGACGTGTTTTATTTAAGTTCTTTGACACGCAGTAAATCCTGACTACACCTATATTCTTACCCCTACTATCCCTTAAAATATTTTTAATGGAGTTCTTTGAAACCGCCAGAGGGACAAATTTAGCAGACACTGTTATTGGTGAACATAAAACTGATTATACCTTCCTTTCATTATTTACCTTTCCATTTATTAAAAAAATGTTTGGTATTCTTTTGTTTTTTTTCCTTGTTGTGCAATGGGATAACCTTCATTGGACGTCATGACAAAATTCCCGTTAAAAGTAGACAGACCATTTTCGCATCAGGCCAATCTACTCAATCGATGTGGAAATGATATTCATACCGTTTAAAGAACGCGTCGAAAGTTTAGTCTTGGTATGGGACGTATTCAAACGTCTTAAGAGTGTTTCATTTTTTGTCGAAAACGCTGTATGGCTTTCGGTGTAAGGCTTATTCGTTAAGCATTTGCGAAATAATTCCTATCTTTGTATTTCTTGTTGTTGCGTAATTTTTCTTCCGTTTTCTACTATACTGTTTCAGTTTTCTGCTGGTACATCATTCGATGTTTCTTTAGTTCTTGTTACTGTTTAAGCATAGATATTATTACATCCTGAAAGTACTCCTTCTTATAGACCTCTTTTTTTCCTCACGAGTGAAATTTATTTATTCGAGAAAGGAACCGCTATACAACCGTCGAAGTACCGCGAAGATGGCGGACCACAAAAGTACACTGACCGTACCAAAATTCGTAACACTCAGTTAATTTATACAGTTCGTAAGAGTTCATATCTGATGCTTGGGTGACTTTTTACAAACGTTTATACAAATGATTGTTGCTCTTATTTTGACTAACAATTTTCTGTCCCTTTTAATCAATATTCTTGAATGGCTTGTGGCCTTGATAATCCATGGCTTTACAGTGAAAATACCCCCCCCATTTGAAAAGGCTTATTTACAAACTCCCTTGTCTTCAAAGTATTGATAATTTGGTCTTTTCACGACATTGTCTATTGTGAAATATTCGCTGCTAGGAAACACTGGTAGTATATTGTAACCTCTTAAATAAGACTTATAGCATTTATTAGATCAGCCAGAATACGTGGAACTTACAGTAAATTGTTTTAAACTAATTTCTCAATAAACTGCATTTCTTACATTTTTAGAATTAACTTATAACGGCGAATTCCACGTTAGGGGTGTATTTGGCTCATACAGGCAAAGAATTGCATCGGGAGTAAGATATCGACTAAAATGGTAGAATAATACAATGTTCTCAGCTGTCCTCGCAACGGATTTAACGTATGTGTTCTATTTCAGATATGGAGCGAAATAGAATTTGTTTGCAAAGTTCTTAGCAAAGAGTTCGTCTTTGTCTGATGCTGACGAAATTACTTTAAGACACGCATCTACTCAGGACTCTTGTATTCCCCAAATCTCATGGGAGCCAAGTCGCTGCTCAGTTACTTTGACTTGAAGAACTGAACATACAGCTCTCTTAGGTAGTCTTGCATTCTTAAAAGTTGTTATTTTATGCGAAATGGCACGCCTCGCAGTGAAATACAGCTGGCTGTTTGATTTCTAGTAATATTTCTTGGAGGGTAAGAGACAGTCTATATTAACGATTAACCAATAACTAAGGCCTAATATTCTGAAGCACGCGTTCTTTTAAACATGGAACGCAAAGATATATGCGATATAAATGTTCGGAAGCTGTATCTGCCAGCCATAGAGTATCGATACATTGTGCGTTGGAACGGTACATATGAGGACTTATTACATTTCGTTTTATATTTATTCTTACAACCTAGTGATGGAAAAATCCCAGCAGAGACAGAAATAAGGATGAGCACAGTTCCAGACGACGTGAAGAAAAAATTCTAGAAAATTGGAAAATGTCCATTAGTGTCGACCACATGTATGTGTTCGGTGACAATCTATGGTTTCCTTTTCTGGTGCATTGCTTTTTTTTAAATGTCTAACGTTATTCAAACATTTTCTAAAATAATAATCTGAGATTCATTACGTATTAACCGTGTTAGCTACTCAGCTGGCGGTAACATATGTTCATTTTTTTTGCATCTCAATTCTTTTTCTGGTTATTTAATACTGAATTCATAAACGCTTTTTTTGTGGGGGGTTGCTTGAATTGCTTAAACTCTTTAATCATGGTGGATAGCGTTGTTCGCTTTGTTGTTTTTGTTTTACGGTATGTCGTATATTACCGAGTTATCCGTTTATATAATATAAAATAACTTTTGATAAAGGCTTTTATGCTTAAAGTTCTTAATATTTAAAGATTTATTGTATTACATCTATATTCCTTTAGGTCGTTTGGCTGAAAAAATGACGTCATCCCTTAACATCAAACAGCAATTAAGTTCAGGTAACTATATGAAAACATCTGCAATGTATTTATTAAGATTGATCTAACCAACAGCGTATTTTGGAAGTATTTTGCTTTTGATATAGTTTGGAATTGAAAATGATTCTATAAAATACCGGATTTTATATTATTTAATATATTGTTGTTTGAAATTTTTACAACATGAAATGTGAATAACTATGGGACATATTAGACCTTAAACACAAAGTCTTACTAAAACTCTGAGGAAAAAGCAACTAACATCAGAAACGCCGTCCTTTGAAACAAAAGCTAAGCCGTACAACAACGGTAACAAAGTACATCAATTCTTCTCCATCAAAATCTAATTGATAATTTTATAAAAAATAATATATATACACTATTCGCATTTTGTAATAAGAATTTATAATAGCTTTTTCATAGATGTATATTTTGTCAGTAAGTTTTCTGTAACTGATAAATTTCTTTCACACAGAGATGGAACTCTTCATTTAAGTTCATAAAGCAGAGTGTCCGAATCTATTGTTTTTGGCAATGTTTTTCATCTTTATGTTTATCGTTTCTATAAATAGCAAAAGAAGACAAAGAATTAGATTGCGTGAGAAGAGTATGAAAAGTGTGTTGACGATGACCAAACATAAAAACTGACTCGTTCGTTTCTGTTACTTTCTTCGTTCACTCCTGCTGCATTTATTTTTAAATAAACTCGTCGTATAATTAGAAGATCTATCTATTCAATCCCAAATTTGGTGCGACACACAAAAATTGCTCCTATTTCGAATGAACATCAAATACTGCTCTTAAGGATTTTTTTTTTTTTTTAGATTGGATTGATATTTTTTTGGATTGTGCGGACTACTGTTTTCATCTTTGATGCTATTTTACCAACATTTTGGTTGGGGAAGCAATTAAGTCTCCTATTTATAAATCCGTACCTGAGTTCGATATTCCCGCCCCAATAGTATTTGCGATTCAAAGGTATTGATCTTGAAGGTCACCGCACGCCCCTTAACTACTGATCTTTTCTTTCTTTATTCGTTTATTTTTTGCGGACTATTATCATAATATTTTGGTTGTTGTTTCACGACGTTGCGGCCAACAATTCCAATGGCTTTCGTCAGGGGGTAACCGCGACGGGATAGGAACTCCGAATCTCCCAACTGCATTCTTCCATAGTTTTTTTTTTCGTCTCACCACGCTTTTCCCAACTAAACCACTAGCCGGTTTTGGATAGGATTGAAACCGCTATCTTCAGACAATGTTCACTTGACGCAGTGGATAGAAGCGTTGAATATCTACGGTTCCATTTTGATCTTGTGCCACATCTAGGGTTTTCGATGCAAAATCTTATAAAGTATAAATTACAAATCGCGAAAATCTTTTGTTGAATTGTTGTTAAATAAAGGTTTGATACAAGTGACCAACTTAAACAAGACTCGTATGAAGAAAGTTTGCGATCACATCATCGGAAACCTTGTAGGAATAACATCAAAGTGAGAAAAATTGTTTGAAAAATACAAGTAATCTATATGATTATAAAATTCAAATAACCTTGTAACGAGTGATGTAACCTACTTTCCGGCTTACGAAATCCGGTTGCGCATGCGCGCATAAACATTAACCCATAACAACGTAAACAAATAAACACAAATCGCTTCTTTTGCAGATTTTGACCTGCACACTGAACTATTAACGTTATTATTTCGAAATTATTATGTACTATGGGAAAAGTGGGGGTGTTTTGCGACTATTCTTTATTACAACTATACTATCGCTATTTTCTTACAACTAAACAACTTTAACCCGTTCACAAACATAAGAAAAACTGTAGTAAAGCCAAGACTACTAGTACTACTACTACTACTACTACTACTACTACTACTTTCTATCAGTCCATTTTCCTTCCTTCCTTCTTTTTTATTTCTTGTTTACATTTCTAGATACAAAATAGTTGTGTGAGAAAGGTGAATTTGTTGACACATTTACTAATATCAAACATTGACAGAGGAGTTTGGTAGAGACCATTCAGCACACACAGAGACAATGTCATTTACACACACATTATATATATATATATATATATATATATATAAATATATATATATTATGGATTGAAATCTCATGATAAGGAAATAAAAGTTCTTATATGGAGTGAAGCAATGATATGTAAAGAACAAAATTCTCATGTTCCCTGTAGAGCGGTAATTATATACGTAAACTAAACCTACTCATATATAGCCTTCTATTCTTCTATTCTCAGTTGCGTGTTCGTCGTACGGATTTTAGAATCCCAATGTTGATACATTTGCAACGTTTAGTCACAGTGATGATTGACGAATGAACTTTCCGAGAAACGTTATGAGAAAGGGTTCTAGTTTTGATATGTGAGTCCAGAAACAAATCAAGAAAACAAATACTTTGCCCGAATAAATTAACTAAATTTATTAACTTTTTCGAAGTGACAGACAACCTTGAAGAAAGAACTTTGAATTAAATCACACTAGCATCGTGAGAAATTCTTTTATGATGCTTATTAATGCCAGTTAGTCACTTTTGTGATATTGGAGAACTAAAGTGCGTTTGTTTTGAAAAGTAAGCCAGGTATACCGTGCTAAAATAGCTTTTCGCACATGCCAGTGTTCTACACCATCCGCTCATGCATGGGGAATTGTCACATGCGTGCTGGTGCACCGACCATTAGCTTGTCCAGCAGATATAAAAGAGCCCGATTCTAATAGATCTGAGGCTGTATGTGAAAGCCTTGTTACATTTCTGTGCTTTCTTTACAAATATTGCGATAGCATGTGCTCCAAGAAACATACGACATTCATACTCCCTCGATCTCATTACATTCTACGCTGCCCTACAACTTGCTGAATTTGATCTATTCATTGACATTGTCAAATGCCAGGTTTCCTACTCTAATAGATTCACTACTCGAACTTCTAGACTTTGAAATTCTTTCCTTGCTCTGGTTTCTTGACTCTACTAATATTCGAAAATATAAATGTAATGTGAACAACCATATCACTACACACCTTTTCATCTACGATGCACCCATAAATGTCTCCCTTACTCGACCATAGTCATTTTCATCTCACTGGCAATGTGCTTTTCCTGGGGTGAATTTGACTAAAAAGTAAAAAAAATAGAATAGTATCAGTTTTATTTTACAAATTACAACTTGCAAATGTAAGTGAAGTTGTAAGCAATACGCTGTACGAATGAGTATATTACTAAAGACTCTGGGCATTTTTAGCAGAAGGGGGATCCATTCCATTTAGCATCAGAAAATCAATTTATCCACATGTCAGAATGCTTCTCTTTTATCCTAATAATTTGTAGGATCTGAACATTGCTAGTGAGAAATTATGTTTAACCAGGCATTTCATTTTTTTGTACGCCCAAAAATAGATTTATCACTGCTGAAATGTCAAAGTCATCATCTTAATTTCTTCATTGATTTGATGCCCGGGGGATAAATCCCCGTCTCTCCTGCCTCTGAACACGACTGAGTATATTTACATTATACTTTATTCAAAACTAATTTTATTTATATCGCTTTTATTTTTAGTTTTTATATGTAATGCTTCAAGAATTTATAATGAAGCTGCACAAAAGTAAACAACCATCTCTTGTGAAGAAAACAAATCAGGAATTGATTGATACGAGAAGGAGCGTTATAAGGAATGTAAAACTATAAATAGAATTAAAACACCATGATTTAAAAGAAGTCTGACAAAAATGCATATTGAAACACATGCCATTCCCTCTAGCCACTGAAACTATTTGATGTTCTTATTAAATAGCTCTACTGCACATTGAGCACGTGCAGTGGATAATAGAAAATTATCTTTTATTTTTAAAATAAGTGAAATAAATAAACGAATGTGTATTATTTGAATAATCCAAACTAGTTTAGTTCTCATCTTGAATGTTATTCTCCAAACATTTTGATCGATGTAATCTCCAACATAAAGATGAATCTTGTCTAACTTGAGAATCTTTGCAGAATTTTTAACTAGAAACTTTTATTTTAATTATAGAGTAGATTGTTCATGTTAACTCGGTCAAAACCTTAAATAATTTTTAATTATATTCTTAGTATTTGCTGTACTGACTATTGAACCCCAAAACAGCAGAATATTGCCACTTAAAACTGATTATTATTTAGCTTATTATGATGGCCGTTTAGTATTTTATTATCATATAGAAGTATCAACTTTTGAATATTATTAGTTGGGTTTGTTTACTTTAAACATCAGGTCAATTACTTTTATTTAAGGCATGAAATCCGTACCTTAACATTTTCGCCATTCCTAAAAGGCAGACATTTTTCAAAATTGAAAACGAAATTGTCTCGTCAATCTATTTATCCATTTATGGTGGCGTTTTGTTATGGACCCACTCGTTCCAATTACAATGAGAATCCCCTTGATGTCGTACATTTTTATAATCTAACTAATTCCCATTTCAGATCTTGATATTTATGTGTGTTTATGTTCTTTCGCTTGCACTCTGATATAGAAATGGCAATGTGAATAATTGAACAAGTTCTTTTGGTTTTTGTTGAGTAAAATTTTGTCAAGTTTGGAATGTTCAAGAACTTTTTTCCGTTTGTATTCGTATATAACAAAAATGTTTTAAATTGTTATTTTTCTGTATCGCTAAAGGTTTATGATCATACTACTACTGTTTGTGATCCTATTTCCAGTGTCTGCATTATTATTATTATTATTATTATTATTATTATTATTATTATTATTAAAGTTGGAATAATTCTCATTTTAATGTTATTTTCATTATTACTATCATCATACGTATAAACAATATTATCATTATAATCATTACCATTATTATTATTACTATTATCATTATTACTATTTACTCACTAGGAATAGTTACATAGGCAACCAGCAAACATTTCTATTTGAGCACAAATTGTGGCTTTCTCAGAAGTCTGAGTGACAAGTCTTTCCAGATTTTCAGTACTCTCCACCTCTTTTAATAACCTTTGCAGTTGAACTTGCATTATCATAACAACCTCTTACTATTGATTTCTCATTGGCAGCGATCATTTATCTTTACTTGAATTTAGGTGGTAATAAGCCTCGCCAAGGTCCTAGTCCTCTTCGCAGACATCCAGCGGAGATATAGCTAGTACAGCCTCTCCTCGGTCTTTCAATCTTCCTTACCCTCTTCACTTTATTGGTGTGGAACTAGTTTATGTTAGTACCCACAAAAAGGGGGATGGAGGCAGAGACGCAGGGAATTTAACTTATAATTATACAGTTTCATTTTTCAAACGGATAAACCCACCGAACCAAAAGACATGATGTCCTACTAGTTAACAAGAAAGGAAAATACCTGCCAAATTCTAAATGCTGCTTTTCCAGTAAACTACAGTTTGAGGATAAAGATGATGGAGAAGCGGAGCAAATACACGGAACTGACCAGTAAGCTCAATGGAATATGGAAGATAGAACAAATCAAGATGACACAAACAATGGTAGGAGCGCTGGGGACAATACCGACAGACTTTAAAAAGAAGGATGCTGGTAAGATACTACAGTAATGAAAACAGGTGAATTAAGGAACAACCTTGAATACGAAGGCTATTATGCACTACGGGCACAAACTAGACACACAAGAAATGATACAGACAATTTAATGTAATTTAAAGCCCCTGTGACCCTACCTTTCCCCCAATTAAAAGAAAACACTAGGTATTTTTCCGAAACTTCTACATCCAACGTCGTCATATACACTATCCCGTGTAATAACTGCAACTATATATATATATATATATATATATATATATATATATATATAGGAAATACAACGTAATTTTGAAACAAGACTAAGTGAGAATAGAAGTAACATGAAAACGGCAACCCCTTAAATGCATGTTTCTCCCACTGTGCTAAACAAGGTCACTAATTAAGCTTTGCACATGAAAAAAAAAATCAAATTCGTTCCAGATAAAGCTAAACGAAGACTTCTAGAATCAGCACTACTTTCAAATACTAGTAACATACGCAGAAAAAAAGGATTATACAATTTAGCCTCGGTTAAAGGAAATATAATAATCATAGAGCAAAATATGAATGTAGATCCTGGTTGACTATTCTATATAGCCTTAACTGTATCTCCTTATATAATTTCAGCAAAATTAATAAGCTATTAACCAACTAACAAATGTATATATATATATATATATATATATATATATATATATATATATAATGTATGTTTTGAGAAAAAAATATATATATATAAATAAAAATATATAGAACATATCTAACGGTTCAGTAAATATGCATGTATATATGTATATAAGTAACATTTAATATTAATAAATGACCTCCCCGACAAAATTGCCTCTATAGATGGGTATATATGCTGATACAAACACACTCTAAAACTGGCATGACACGAAAACAAATGAATACACATCTAAAGAAAGAAAACACGAGCGGATGACCTCCAATCTGTAGTGGAATGGGGACAAAAATGAATGGTCAAAGTCAATGCTGGCAAGACTAACCTGGTTTCCTTCAATAAGTACAAGAAATCTTTTCTGTCAATAACAGCAATGGCCAATGACTCTTTATCTGAGAGTACATCTTTCAAACTCCTTGGCCTAACGTTCACAGAATAATTACATTGAAAGCATTATCAGGGCCGCTGCAAAGACGGTAGGCTCTCTCTACCATGCGAGAAAACTACTAAAACCCGAAAGTATCTTGTACCTCTATAAGGCCACCATTCGCCCATGTATGGAGTATTGCTGTCATAGTGATTGGTGAATCTGCTACTAGTCTCTCGCTCCTAGACAAGGTTCAAGAGAGAGTCGCCAATCTGATAGGTCCTGAACTGTTATCTAAGCTTCAGCCTCTCTCCCATCGACAAAATGTTGCATCCCTCTGCCTGTTCTACAAGTATTTTAATGGTGAATTCTCTGGCGAACTGTAGACACTTGTTCCCCCTCGGCAACCCGACTGGCAGCTAAATCCCACCCCCACACAGTAGAAATCCCTAGATGTAAACGATCTTTCTACTCCAGTAGTTTTTTCCCCAGAACTCCTAGACTCTTGAATTCCATTCCAGATCCCTGCTTCCCCAACTGTACTGATATGCAGACGTTCAAGTGTAACGTGAACCAACATCTTGCTGCCCAAATTCCTACATAGTATCCCAGTAGTTGTTGCCCCTGATAGTAGCCCGCCTACACCAAAGTGGCAATATGCCTTGTTTGGGTTGAAAATGTAAAAAAAAAAAAAAATCTATATATACATAGAATAAACTAACCTCTCTACCTGCACATTTATACATTATTTTCAAGAATAGAAGAAACAAAAAGTTCCTTCCCTCTTCACTCGCATGTGGTCTGTAACCTGTTTCCTCAGCATTGTTTAAACCCAAATCTTTATGATGTCCGCTGAAATAGGGACGAAACTATTTATTTATTTTAGGTTTTCCTTTTCATTCAGATAACGTCAACTATCGTTTTATTTTATTTTATTCATATATATATATATATATATATATATATATATATATATATATATATATATATATAGTCATCGACATACAGTCTTGTTTCGTTGTATCACAACTCATCAGTGCCGCTAGACTAGCACCTCTCCCAAGCCTTGAACCTAGAACCGCCGTGTTGACAGTGAACAGTTCTCCCACTCGACCACGGAAGCGATGCCCGCAAATAACCTGTCCGAACCTCTATTTAAACAAACATCAATCCACTACTTTTACA